>NW_010411115.1:44638-60815 GCF_000710305.1 Buceros rhinoceros silvestris | reverse complement strand
CAGAGACACTGTCAAAGGGTGCTGGAATGTGGTTAGTAATGCCGAAGCCCGCCTGAAGATAACTCTGGTATGGACTGTGAAAGAAACTAGAAGGGTGTCTACAATAGCAAAAGAAAGACCAGGGTAAAGTAAGCCTGTTGCTGAATGAGGCACGGCACCTAGTGACAGGGGACACAGAGAAGGATAATATATTCAGTGTTGTCTTTGCCTTGGTCTTCACTGCCTTCAAGAAGCCTAAATGCCTGAGACAACTGGGAAAGTTTGGAGCAAGAACCTTGGGCAGGAGAATCTGGTTAGGGAACGTTTAAACAAGCTGGACATACATAAGGTCATGGGACCAGATGGGATGCACCCACAAGTATTGAAGAAGCTGGCTGATGTTATTGTGAGACAATTGTCTATTGTCTTTGGAAGGTTGTGGTGGACGTTTCTGATGACTGCAAAAAAGAAAATGTCATTCTGATCTTCCAGAAGGGCAAGAAGGAGAATCTGGGAAACTGTAGGCCAGCCACTCTGACCTCAGTCTCTGGGAAGGCACTGGAGCAAATAATCTTGGCAACAATTTCCAGGCACATGAGGAACAAGATGTCTTAAGGTGATGACTGGGAGCATAGATTTATAAGCAGAAATGCTGGACAGACCTGATAGCATTTATGATGTAAATACTAGTTTGGTGGATAAGAGGTGAGCAGAGTGTATTGCCTACCTAGATTTCAGTAAGGCTTTCAACACTATATCCCACAGCATGCTCATAGACCAGAATATTTCCCCATCAGAATAGCTGACAGGACTGAAAAGTGAATGGAATTCCAGGCTCAAAGGCTTATGGTTACTGGTACAAACTCCAGCTAGATTCCTAGTGGTGTACCCCAGGAGTTGGTACTGGGGCCAGTACTGTTTAAGATCTTCAGTAATGATGTGGATGATGGGGAAGCACACCCTCAGCAAGTTCACAGATGATCCAAACAAAGGAGAGTGGTTGATACATTAGATGCTTGCACTGCCAATCAAAGGGACCTCAACAGACTGAAGACATGTGCCAGCAGGTATCTCAAGAAATTTAGTAAAGGAAAATGCAAGTCTTGCACCTGGGGAGAAATAACCCCATGCACCAGCACAGGCTGGAGCTAACCAGATGGAGAACAGCTTTGCTAAAAAAGACTTTTTGTTGTGGACAGTGAGTTGACCACAAGGATACAATGCGGCCTTGCAGAAATCGTGGCCAACCTCACCAGCAGCTCAAAGGAGCTCATCCTTCTCTGTTCAGTGCTGGTGCAACTAAATCTGGAGTGCT
Organism: Buceros rhinoceros silvestris; assembly: GCF_000710305.1. Taxonomy (NCBI): domain Eukaryota; kingdom Metazoa; phylum Chordata; class Aves; order Bucerotiformes; family Bucerotidae; genus Buceros; species Buceros rhinoceros. Next base: position 59,521 of record NW_010411115.1, on the reverse strand, counting down.
GAGTGCAGTGCTTCACTACCAGTACAAGAGGGACACAGGCATGCTAGTGTGAGTCCTGCTGAGGGCCACAAAGGAGATTAAGGGACTGCAACGCCTCTCGTACAAGGAGAAGCTGAGAGACCTGGGATGTTCAGCCTGGAGAAGAGAAACCTCAAGGTTTATCCACGTGTATAAACACATGACTGAGGGGAGTAAAGAAGACAGAGCTAGCCACTGGTGCCTAGGAAACAAACAGGGTGGAATAGACACAAGCTAAGATACAGGAAATTATTTTTAAAAATTAAAACTACTCTGTTTTACTGTGAAGATGGTCAAACACTGGGACAGATTGCCCAGAAACTTTGTGAAGTCTCCATTGTTGCAGATATTCAAAACTGACTGGACAGTAGAGGAGACGGAGCAGCGAGCTCCTGGACTAAAGGTACCTTCACACCTTGGCAGTTCTGTGGTTCTGTAATTCTGTAAGCAAGGAAAATCTTTTCTAGGTCTCATGGGGACAAAATAACTAGGCTGATAGGTAAAGAAAACAGATGCTGCAGAAAATCAGTAATTTAAAAAAAAATCGTATTCTCTCTGTACTTGATTTGCATTCTGTTGAACTAAGGCATTAAAGAGTTGTCAAAAGAAAATGTTCATTAGTAGTTCATTGCAGGAAAACATCAAGAACAGACTTACGCACATCTATCCAACAACCCGCTAATATATGTTCATTAACCATCAAAACAGCATTTAACGATCTTGACTTTTATCTAAACCTCTGGATTTCACCTTGAGAGAAAAAGGTTGTTCTGCTTGGTGTATTTGTTGACTGTTTGAGATGAGAAAATACAAGAAAACGCTCAAGACATCTTGATCAAGAGATTTGAACCCCTGTTAAGCACATATGAGAGACTCAGATTCAACCTTTAGGCTATATCACAAAAAAAATCTTTCACTGAATCAAACCAAGCTCTGTGTTGTGTGTTGTGAGTTTTATACCTAATAACATCTTTATCCTAAAATTTGACCAGGCGTAGTATGCTCCAGTTCCTGCCTACCACTCCTGTGATTTCAGTGGGACTGTGAGCCAGTGTAAGCAATCAGACCGAAGGCTACTCTCAGGAGTTACCCAGCTGACAGTAGTCACCCAAGTGTCACCTGACTCAGAAGTACTCAGGAGGTCTCAGTCTCCACAGAGCTCACAGCCATGAGGGTGGGTAGCCAGTTGGTGGCCCGGCTATAAATAATTAGGGGGCACCTCTGACTTGTTCAGTATTGCAGTGGACATGCTCACCAGAGGAGGTCAAAACATCAGCAGAAGAGGAAGGGATAGAAGAGCTTGATCAATAAAATGAAGGGCAAGGAAAGCTAGAGCCAGGGGTAAGTGAAGTGTGTTTTGCCTTCAATTTTGGTTATGTTTTGCTTTGTATTTTTGGAGATAGGCTAATCTTATTATTTCTTGTAAAGAGAGCGTTAATGAATACAACATTGTCAGACAGCCTATAGTTTGGAACGGAGACTTGATTCTGGGAAGCAGATTGGGTTAGGGCCCCTTAATTATGTTTATGCTATTCTTACTGACAAATACTCCTTCTACAAAGTTTCCGCTTCTTTCTCTACAAGTTTTAATGGAAAAACAAGGAAATGGACAGTAGGTAAGATTCTCTGCCTGGAGTCTTAGAATGCTCTAGAGATAATGTAAATATTTGGTGGCTTCCAATATGTCTGTACATCTTAATAATTTGGCAGTAGACAGCTCAAGTACTAAATGCATGGTCAGCAACATTGTGTAATTTTGAGGACATTCTTAAATTATCTTTTGGTGTTATTCAATTAGCCTTCTCTAAAATGAAACTTGGAAATCATTTGGGAAGCAACCTATTCTGGGCCCTGCTAGTAATCACTTGTATACATGAGATCACATAAAGTTTGATTTATTCAGCATTCTAGCTAACCTGGAGCTCTCACATGCACCTTCTTGTCCTCACACAAAGTCTGAGAGTACCCTATACATTCTTAATGCATTATACCATTAAAATTCTGTGGTCAGGGATGGCAGAGAAATCTCTTCACTATCTGGGGCAAATTAACCTGAAGATAATAACTCAAAGTGATAATATCTCAAAGTCAAAAACAGGTGCACTCCAAATCTAGGTGGATGATGAGGTCAGCTCTCCTATCTTAAGTCTTTGACCATATCCCAGGAGTCCTGGAAGCAGTTTTTCCTGCTCTATTGTAATGCTTCTGGCACATGGTAACTCACCTGGCCCCATCCTTGATAGACTGATTTTTGGGCTAGAGAAGATGTTAAGGATATCTGGCATGAATATGACCATCAGGGGCAACTGTGGCAAGACCATCAAGACCATCAGTTGCATGCAGATATGGTAACACAGTGTCATGCTGTTAGCTAAGATTGTGCAGGCATGCATAGGGTGCTTTGTCTCTTCTGTAGAGACTGTGTGTGCAGACACATACTGTGCATGCAGTAATTAAAAATGATGTCGTGCATGATATGGTGAGTAGGCATAAAGACCAGTAGCACTGTCATAAACCCAAGAATCACTCCAAATAATGTACAGTAAGGACACATCCACTCTGAGTGGGGGGAAGAGGAGGGGAATTTAGCAATGTGTTGATGAAGTGCTCTGTGCTACCTGGCTGTAATGATGAGAATATTACTACATTGATACTAAGCAGCGTTGGCAGAGCCACTCTGGAATACAGTCTCAGAGGTCCTGTTATTTCTAGGAAAGCTTTGGGAGTCTCCTTCTTTTCGATAGTTTATTTGCCTGTGGGGACAACGACTGCTTTTTTCTGTCTTTGACAAATATGACTCTTGTTGCTTGCATTACCAAGGAATGTTGACTTGTGATTTTCCTGGGTCTAAGAACTCTTTTAGAGGAACATTAGTCCTCAGGGTAGCAGACTTCAAATTATATTCCAGGAACATGATGGAAATTAGAGGGTGAAAGGACTAGATAACACCTGCAAGAAAGAGAAATGAGAAGCCATTGGGAAGCCAGCTTACTGACAGACCACCCATAGAGTAGCTAATGTATATCTAGGACAGCTTCAGGGAGAAGGATGACAGCACTCTCCACTCATAAGCAGAAGTGATGTCTGGAGTGCCTTGAGTCTTATGTAGGGCAAGAGGGAACTACTTAGTGTGCGAAGGAAATCAGAAAATTAATGGGGAGAGGGTCTGTAAATGGCAAGTGGTTCTGGACATCCAGGTAACATGGTACCTTAGCAATATAGAGCCTGGAAATTGCCACAAACCTTCCTCCTTGGACCCCTGGTGACATTCTTGTCACTGCTTAAGAGAAGAATGCCAGACCTCCCCAGGAGAAATATGCCAAGCATCATGGAGTGATAATGCCTGTGAATCACCAGCGGTGACTCTCAAGCCCAAGGTGATGGAGCAGTGTCTCCTGTGATCCATGTTGCCGGAGGCACATTCAGCAGACGCATTAGATGAAAACGTGTATCAAACAAACTACCTAGTACAGTTGGCTATGATTTTTTCCACACAGAACTACTTGAGAAGGACTTAATAAAGCAGAAGGTAATGGCCACTTTTGGACTATGAGAGGGCTCAGGGACAGGTGAGCTCTTTTTCAAAGAACAGTGCCTGTTCATGGCATTAAGCGTAGATGTGATCTTATACATCTTAAACTTGGCAGCTTGTTGGCAGCTCAAATATGGATTTATGTCCCTCTGACCTTTCTTTGCATTTGACTGCCATTGAAAATGAGAAGTTCTTGAGGATTATATTTATCTTTGTATCTTCAGTTTATAATGTGCTTGCTTTAATGATGTGTTAATCATAAATGAAGCATCAGGACCGAGATATGCAGATGTTACAAAATAACTCTATTACTCTCAATTACTCTGATGAAATATTATAGTTATGTATTTGAGTTAAACTAAACACTTCACACTTGTTTCAGTAAACTTTGTGCAATTTGTAGGATTTATCAGATCTCACTATGTAAACTGATTATTCAAATAACAAAGCAGCAGGGAATTACACAATATAATGTCCTTCTTCCAATTAATGAGTATTGTTATTTGCTAAAAAAATAGTGTTGGTTTCAGCGGCTCTGTTCTTTGGCCTTCCACATCAAATAAGAAATCTTCAACACATTGAAAGTTTTCTGAAAAACATACAAGGCTAATGAATAAGATGACATGCTTTAAACACAAATACAGGTTTTAATTACAGCTAAGCCTAGATGCATACACAGGTTCAAACTCAAACACAGACACACAACACACAGATGTAAACTTTCACTGGGTTAGCATTGTTACAGTCAATGTTTTAATGATGTTGTGTGTCTAAGCTTTCTGTGTACGATTACTTGAGACTTTCAGTTCATAACCCAGTGCCTCCTGCTCCTGAACCCATCTAAGTTTGACAGAGGAGGTTAACTTAATAATTATGGTATGCTTTCTGCATTAGCCCACATATTGAGAAAATTTTCAAATAGACAGATTGGGGACTTTTATTTTTCTTGTATCATGAAGTAATGGCTGGGATTTGCAGTAAAACGGAGCATCTTTCCTCTTGAATAACGTAAAAAAAAAATTAGGTGAAAAAGGTCAATTTACTGCACATTAAACACCCTTTTCTGTTCGTGCAACACTTAGAAAACCTTGACCAGAGGTTCAGAAGAAGTGTAGTGAAAGCTATTCCTGTTTACACAATGCTGAGTCATCATGATTTCCCTGTCTCAGTCTTACTAGAAATTTCAATGGTTATGGAAGTCAAACAATTGAGACTAAAAGTGGTTCAAAAAAGCACAGTGGCTGGGGAAAAGTTGCAATTTTGGTCAGAAAGGTGTTGACAGAAATTTATTTGTGGTGTCCGAAGACAGCAAGCCATAGTGGAGGGTGGGGGCAGTTCCGCGCATGCTGTGCCTCACCTAAAAAGTCCACTGCGCGTGCCCAAAGGGTATACTCACATTTGCAAGTTGCAGTAAGCGTGGGGAAAACTCTTCCCAAATCTTTGTTTGCAAAGCCAAGTCATGATAGTGGAGGGCAGAAAGAAGCTGGGAAATAATTCAAATTCTCATTGACAGGTATGAGCCAAGAGGATGGAAGATGAGATCCTTTACAAGGACGGTATACAAGACCATCTAAAGCAATTTTTGTGTTGTTGAAATGGATTTTTTTCCCCAGTTTTATCAAAATAAATGAATGTAATTGAATGTGTCTAATTGCATGTTACTGTAACTAATATGCCTTAATTCCCTCTAGTTCTATTCATCAAAACATCTGCAAAGTCACTGAAGTTTGGGAACACTTGCTGCTTAAAATTCTGCACTGGCTGCTATATTAATGAAATGAAGACACTTTATAAATTCTTGCATCTATTAGAGAAATTTAATTATTGAAAAATACTACCAAAACAGAGAGAATGTGCTGTATGAGCACTGGGGCATCAGTGGAATCAAATAATTTTGCTGGGTATACATAACGTATCCCTTTGCCGCTTCAGAATTGCCTAAGAGCAATCAGTGAAATGACTGATTTTTTTCAAAGAATGATGGAATTGAGCAGACCTACTGGGTCCTCTAGTGATGTCTCTTACTGGTACAGGTAAACATATAAAAAAATATTTTCACATATATACCAAATTCTCACTTAAAATCAGTTAGATTTCCACCGTAGGAAGAATATTTCAGAACATCTGCCCTCTGGGTCTTAGAAGCTGTAAACTAACCCTCAGTTTTACTGTATCTGAAGTTCCTTAGACTCTATTTTATTCAGACCACTATTAATTACCATAAATTATTCTCCCTCTCTCTTGTGTCTAGTGCATTCAGTTTTAGAAATTTACTCACTCAGCTAATTAAAACTTAAAGCTTTTCAGTTCCTCCAAATTGTTGAGCAGTCTTTTCTTTTAGCTGCATGCCAAGCATTAATCTTTTTCTTTTCTTTTAACTATTTGGAGAAATAGAACTCCAAAATCGAATTTGCCAGTGCCTTGTGATGGATCTACTGCCAGATTGACATAGAAATGCCTTCTTTTCTCCATCGCACATCACAACAGGAGTTACAGAGAGACGGCAAATTCAGAGTTACCATTCTGATCCATCAATGCCTCCAAGTCTTTCAGCATCTTTGTATCTTCTAACTGGTAACGCCTTAGTTTTCATTATTAATTCCTCAGTGGAGATGTTTTCATGTTGCAGTATGAAATTTCATCCTCTTTCTCTAATGGCTATCTTTAGGGCATCTAATTCTTCCTGACAGTGCTGTATCTTGAACAAATGCCATTAGTGTACTTCTGTAGTAGTTACTTCAATGAAAGCATTAAAGAAAAAAATCTCCAGAAGTGTACTAAAACCTCCTTCTACCACAGTAGTTCCTCTTTCAATGCAATATACACATCTTCCCTTTAGCCTGTTTCTTGCTTGCTTTGCTACTTATGTAATCATGCTCACGTTCTCTAGTTTCTCTAGCAATTTTCTGTATCCATGTATTAGATGTATACTAAGTAAATAAATTAGATCTGCTGTATTTTTCTTGCCTAGAAAATATGTGCTGTTAAAGCAGGGAGATACCGGACTATCCAGGCGTTATGCAGTGTTGCTGCTTTCTCGCTCATTTGTTTCACATCTTTTCTATTTTTCCCTTGCAGTCTTCTGGTTGCTGCCCCCTGGTTGCAAACACTTAAGCACAGAACGTATCAAGAAAGAAATAGTCACTTGATTCATGGAATCTGTTACACAGTTGATGGAAACATCCTCTTGGGGTAGGAGCAACTGATAGGGTGTAAAACTACCCTGTGATAAGGCATCTCTAAGTTTTAACCTTTTACACAGATTTAATTTAGCCCATTAATACTATATATTAGAAAACAGATCCAAATCAACTATCAGTTTTGAACTCACTTATAGTGGAAATATCTGAATTCCACACTCAATTCACATGTGGCTGTGGATTTCTGAATAGCTTATTTGACACTGCAGTGAGCCTGAGCCCATGATATGAGCAGCAACACATCTATGGATGCTGAAAGCTGGATGATTTTTTTTTTTCTTTGCTTGATGTCCACCTGTATGACACATAGTCATAAAAAATTCCAAACTCATGAAAACAGAAACACAGAGTCACAGAATCATAGAACATTAGGGGTTGAAAGGTTCACTTAGAGCAGGCTGGACAGGATCATGTCTATGCAGGTTTTGAATATCTTCACAGAGGCAGACTCCACAACCGCTCTGGGCAGCCTGTTCCAGTGCTCTGCCACTCTCAAAGTAAAGTTTTTCCTTATGTTCAGGTGGAAATTCTTGTGGACTAGTTTGTGCCCATTGTCCCTTGTCCTATCACTGGGCACCACTGAAAAGAGTCTGGCCCTGTCCTCCTGACAACCATGTATTAGATACTGATAAGTTCTCCTCTCAGTCTTCTCTTCTCCAGGCTAAACAGACTGAGATCTCTCAGCCTCTCCTTATAAGAGAGATACTCCTGTCCCCTAAACATCTTTGCAGCCCTAAACACCAGGATGTTATACATCACAAAACCTGAGGTGTTAATTATTTTACTGTTTCTCCTTCTTCATCAGTAATCATGTGAGAAGAATTAATAAAAGCTGCGTGAACTACAAAGGTATTTCAAGGTATATAATTTTGTTGCAGTATGAGATTTTTCCAAGGAATCATAGAAGCAAGGTCCGGTGAATCACTGTGAGATTTAGATAGCTAGTCCAACCCATCTTCTTTGAAAATCTCATCTGTAACAAGACCTCCGAAGTTAAGAAGTCGTTGTGACAGATCAATGGGAAGAGCTATACCACATATCCTTGGGGCTCACTGCTTCACAGATAGAGTCTCTGACTTCATTATTTCCCTGTCCTGAGGGCACAATCATCCTGTGTGTATTAAAGATACAGACTGCAGAGACCTCATCTCAGAAAAGATGATTGCCATTTTCTTTAAAATTCTTGGCACACCAGTTCTGGGCTTTTAAAAACTTCACATAAGAAGATCTAGTTTAATATGGAGCTAAAAAAATATCTGCTCCACTTTCATTGTATCATTGCAGGATGTACCAATGACCAGTATTGGACAACCATATTCTGAAATTCTTCAATAATTTGTTTTAGGTAGTATATAGCTGTAACTCTACTGTCTCACTCGCACATTTAAAGAGCCTGTTGTCTGTGAGTCTGCAAGAATAAATTAACTTAATAAAAAAGGCAATAAGTAGCTGTCTTGTTTATGATATGATTATCAGGAAGGAAATATTTTGTATAAATAGCATTGTTGGGAAAATTTCTGTACTAATGGCAGATGTCCCATAATTTAATTTTCATTGCATAATTTAATTCCTCCCCACCCAACATCCTTAAAGCTACCATTGATAACTTTGTATGTTACACAACACTTTCTTATTGAAAAATATCAAAGAAAAACATCACTTGTTTCGCAAAACTTTTTTTGGAGGAAAAACTAGAAGTTCTGCAAATTTAACTCTCTATTTTTTTCTTTTCAACAACAGTGTTTTATCAACATTTTCTTCCCTATGATATTTTAGTACACTCAAGCTATTTTAGATAAACTATGTGACTTTAAAAACAGTAACAGTTAAACATGTTAACTATATGCCAAATTTAAAAGATAAACTTATATAAACTTATACTTAATAGAAAAGGATAATCAGAATTTTGCCAAATGATGTAAGTCAATGCAGAAAATATTTTCTGTATTAGATAAACAATTTATTATTGAGGTTTATGTTTGCATTAGCAGATTGAAAATGTATGTTTGGTAATACAGGCTTTGTAATGAACTTCGTAGACTAAGTAAGACCAAAGCTTCAGCTTCAAAAATCATGTATATTATTTTCCCTTCACAAAAATGCTAAGAAACTAAAAAATTACAAACCAGTAAGTAAAATACATGGTTAGTAAGGACAGAATAAAAACACAAAGAAGAAGTCAAGAAATGGGAGTTAAAGTGGTTCTGGTCTGAAAGTGGTTTTAGATCTGTTTTGGTATGAATTTACTGACTCCAGTGACAAAATGAAGGGCAGCCTCACAGAGTAGGAGCAGCTGTGCTGAAGCAAATAAGGCTTCAGTCCTTCATGCACATCATCAAATAATTGCTTGCTAAATTCTCATCTGTAACTTCTAGACAATCTCTCTTCTCTTGATGGGTTGCACCAGTTATCACTGGGGATACAGTTTAAAGGAAACCTAAGTGCAGAATATTATCTACAGGTTAATTTAGACTACATTGCTTTTATTAATCATGATGATATCTGAGGAAGGCAAGTCTCAGTTGCATTTGTAGATCTGGTATCCAGATGTCTGGGCAGGCGGAGTGGCTTCTGTAACATAAAGAGACTTGAACACAAAATATGTGAAATTTTATTATGTCAATTAAATAGTTTCTTTTCCAGAAAGAACTGCATTTTAAGTACTGTGCCACCATAAATTATTCTTTATAAATTATATTATATCTTATTCTACTTTCAATGTCTTCAATACCCTCCCACAGATTTGTACATAGATTATGGCATAACTGAAGCACAATTACTGAATTACTTGGTTTCTGTTTAGTCTTTCTTTGGAAGGTGGTGGGTCTAAGGTAAAGCCAGGGGGAGCCTATGCTGGAATTTTAGTTCAGATCAACTATGAGTGCTTTTGAATTTCTTCTCCAGGTCATCCCCATTTTCTGCGCTTTTGTTCCCATCACAGAGTTTTGGAGTGCATGACATTTCAGATGAATCCATAAACTCAGGAGATGAGATCTGCAAGACTGGTATCGATTCTAAGAGACTGAGATCAGAATTCCCTTTTAGATACAGCTTATTCTAGTCTTAGAATAACACTCATTTAGAAAAATTACACGTTGAGCTCCTTCAGATTCCAAACCTTGTCAATGGAACATAAATCAGTTTATTCCAATTGCCCTATTTTCGGTAAATTTGAGTGATGATGAATACTGGAGATGGATAATGTGTATTGTACACAGGACTAATGATAACTGATCATGTATGATTAGGGTTGGTATAGGCATGTGACAAAGTTGCGGCTCTTCCAAGGCAAGAACTTTATTCAAAGGAAACAGCGCTTGCTATAAAGTACTAAAAAGCTTGAACAGAGCAGGTAAAACACCGCCACTGCCTGCAGCCAAGGCACAGGGCTGAAAGGTGGACTGCTCCAGCTCATTTACTCAAAAATAGTCAGTGAACTCCAAGCCAAAAATCTCATTCCTGACTGTCTAGCTATCTCCTTTCCTACTGAGCTACCCAGATGAAGCTATGCAGTAAAGAAGAGATAAATAAATGATAGAGAGTGGATATGGGTTTTAAGTACTGTTCCTATTAGCCTGGATTCTCGTAACTTGTTTAGGGTTGTGAAAGTTGAATGTAGTATTTGGTTTAATGTGATGTGATCTGCAGAAGCAGATCAGTAATAAAACCAGATGTTATATAAAAAGTAGAGATGGAGTAAAGCAGCAGGGAGCATGACGCCAAAAATCTCACACTGTCTTCTTATTATAGCAGAAAAATGGTTTATTCTCCACATCATCTATGTAATATCCACAATCCTGTGGTTTACAGAGGATCAATGTAGTACTGCTTTTGTGACAAGTGTATTTTCAGGCAAAAGAAGAACCCATCCTCAAACCAGATTGTAAGTCTTTGAATATTGGATAAAGCTTTCTCCTAATAGTTCAAAGCAAAGGATCAAAACAATTACCATTCAGGAGGAAATAAGTGTTGACACAACCTCCTTTTCAGGATAAGACCACGTTACAGCCACTGCTCTGACCAATGTTTGTGTAGATTTAAATAAGCAAGAATTACACTGACATGGGTATTGCCTGTAGTGTTTTCATACCAGTATGGAGTTCAGCGTAGTCATGAAGAGCTAAGAAAGAAATGGAGATTCTCTGTAATCCTTACTGAGTTCTCTGCTATACAGTTAGATGCTATCAGTAAGAATCCACAAGTTAAAAGCTGTAGATATAGGTTATAAAAGATCAGACCCCGTTACCAAAACAGAAGTTTGCAAATTTTAACTACACTCAGAAATTATGAGGAAACCTCTCCTGAAGTCTACAGATAGGAAAAGCAAATATTCAGAGTTTTATTCTGTTTGTCTGACTGTCAAAGCATTATTAATTGCAAGAATTATTTTGAAGTTTGTGAACATTTGCATTTAAAAAGGCTTTGTTAAATAATTAGGAAAATTAATAAATACTTGATCAATTGCTTTCTGTGAATAACAGGCTCACATAGTAATTTTCACTACATCTAAGATCTCTGATTATATTTCTTTTTCATTAATCTGGAGAAAATGTCTACAATGTAATTTTCAACAAGAATTAGCTTAATGTTAATATAATGTTAATAATTAGCTTAATGTTAATATAATAACACTTTGGTGTAATAAGCCTTCATCAATATTTTTTTCTCTGTGCTGTCAATTGCCATTCTGCTCCCTCAAATTTGACATTCATCTAGGAATAAAAACCTGAAAAAGCAGACATGAATGATCTATTCTGTCTATCGAGCAGCTGAAATTTGCTCTGATACAAGGGAAAACCAGAGATGCTCTTCAAATGATTAAGAATTTTTTCTGAATGATATGTTAAAGACAATAATCTCAAACACGCAAAACCACCAAATGATGCTTATCAACCACACCCCCCCAAAAACCCCATCAAATCCGAATAAAAATCCTCAGACAAAAAAAGCCAAGACCAAGTCTATATACTAAGTCTAAAAAAAAATGTTAGTGCCACACTCCCATGAATGTTTGAACATTCACAGTATCTTCTAATCTTTTCTTTCAAACTGGAATATCAGCAAATAATACTATATTGTCATATAGTTTCTTAGGAGTTTATAGTTCAGCGGGTACTTTTAGTGCCACTCAAATTTTTGAGGCTTTATGTCCCTTATCTCATTTCAAATGCTATTTGGGAATGATTATGAAAACTATGTTCTACCTACTGTGTTCCCTTAACACAATCTCGATATCCACACCGATCATGGATTCAAAACTCTTCACAGACACAGCCTTTCGTCTCAGAGACACACCTGCAGACTTTCTACAAAATACTAAACTAAAAACTAAAACTTTTATAATCTCAAAAGACATACTGGGAGCTTGGGTATGAATATCTTTGGAAGCTGTTTTGCAGGAAGCACAAAAATATTTGATTCAGGTTCATCTTAGAGTAGAAATAATTTTAAAGATTCAGTATTTCCCACAGAACTGAAATTCTGAGGTGTTTTTCTTAAACACAACATTCTAGGTGTCTATACCCATTAGGATATACCATAATTAGGTGTTGACTGAGTGGATATAGCTAGTCTGTCTACTGACCCGGTCTTGATTCACTTACAAATAGGGAAGAAGGTATAAATTCAGTTTAAAATAGAAACCTCTCCCGAGTTCAAACAAAACTGGACACCTGGAGGGATGTAGAAATGTTAGCTAACTTATTTTTTATTGAATATAATTTTTAAACATCTTTACAGGTCTGAATGCTGTTTGAAATACAATGAGGGATAAAAGGACGTAAATGATTAAGGAATCTCTTCCTGTGATGTTTCCAATTTGGTTGCAGCCAGGGTGAACTGTCCATGTCACATGAAAGCTTTCATATACAGTAGTCTGATGGTAATGTTGAGGACCTAAGTGTTCAGCAGCTTAAATCACATGGGTTAAAAAACCTCTTGTAAATGAACAGTTGTCATGGAAACCTTTTGCTTGCTGCATCTTCAAGGTGAAAAAACTGCTCATAGTTACTTCATCATCACTGCTAGCAAAAAAAAAAAAAAAAAAAAAAAAGCCAAACCAGCATGTTTTGGAGGGATATCAACAAATTCATACTGTCAAGAATCTATAGCTTTTCCTGTATGGCCACAATTTCTGAATAGAAAATTTATAGTTCCATTTATAATAGATTTTCCTCTATTAGATGATAAATTGACCCTTTCAGAAGGAGCTGGTGTCCTACACTGGTCCTATAATCCAAATCTGTGTCTTGGAATTTGTATTTGGGCAGCAGCGCATGATAGGAAAAGTGGCAGGGAGAGCCATGGAGAGCTACTGGAGGTAAATGCAAGTGGAAGATGAAAATTTTTTTGAGAATGTCTCTACAAAAAGCATTTTCTTTTTCAGTAATATTCAGAATTTATCTATCCTTTGGCTAGCTTGTTGAAAGTAGGATAATTTATGATTACTGTTATATGATTCTGTGATTCTGTACAGAATCACATCTCGTTAGAAGAGACCTTTAAGATCATCAAGTCCAATCATTCCCCCTGCACTGCCAGGGTCCCTAAACCGTGTCACATCTACATGTTTGTTAAAGGAGTCCCCAGGCATGGGGACTCCACCACTTCCCTGGGCAGCCTGTTCCAATGCTTCACAACCCTCTCTATAAAGAAGTTTTCCCCGATATCTAACATAAGATCTTCCCTAGAACAGCTCCAGACTAAACAACCACAGTTCCATCAGCTGCTCCTCATTAAAACTTGCTCTCCAGACCCTTCACCAGCTTTGTTGCCCTTCTCTGGACATGCTCAAGCACCTCAATGTCATTGAAGTGAGAGGCCCGAAAGTGAACACAGTACTCAAGATGTGGCCTCACCAGATTGTCCTGTATGGGAGACAATCACTTCCCAGTTTTCCAGCCACTCCTCCCCAAGCCTATAACGTTGCAGGGGGTTGTTGCAGCCCAAGCGCAGGACCCGGCACTTGGCCTTATTGAACTTCATACAGCTGACCTCAGCCCATCGATCCAGCCTGTCCAGATCCCTCTGTAGAGCCTCCCGAATTTCAAGCAGATCAACACACCCACCCAACTTGGTGTCATCTGCAAACCTACTGAGGGTGCACTCAATTCCCTCATCCAGAGCACTGATACAGATGTTAAAGAGAACAGGCCCCAATAGTGAGTGCTGGGGGATACCACTGGTGACCGGCCACCAACTGGATTTAACTCCATTCAGCACCACTCTGGGCCTGCCCATTCAGGCAGTTTTTTTATCCAGTGAAGAGGACACTCATCCAAGTGTACTCCTGGACATCCAGCCAGTTTGTCCAGGAGAATACTGTGGGAAACAGTGTCAAAGGCTTTACTAAAGTCCAAGCAGACAACATCCTTTAAAAATGTGATAAGATATTTTGTCATTCCTAATTGGAAGGTAGAAAACTTAAAATTGGTTTTTTCAACTGAATTTCTGGAAAAGTCCAAAAGATTAGGGAAACAACAAGAAGGCTGAAAAACATAATTTGAGGAAGTTACGATGCCTTGAGCTACAAAGAAACTGCAGTATTTTCCACAAAACATGAATACTTTCATAGCTGGCTGCCAGTTTTCACTCTGTCACGGAAATGCATCACATACGAAACTTGTACTCCCTTGCCAAATCTGATTTAAACTGGCAAAAGAATTCAGAATTCATGATAGACAACAGATATGTGTGCTTACAGACAGAGAGGATAGGAGAGTAGGCTGAAAAAGAACAAATAAAGAAACTACAATAAAAGTGTAGTTTTAATGTGAGTTGGAAAATTCGCCTTGGCCAGTGTTGTTCATGATGAAGTGAGGTTTTAGGGTATTGTTAAGGGTCGAGGGACCGAGGTAACAACTCCTCGAATTCCTTAACGATTCCCTCTGTCTTACCAGAGACAGAAGGGTTTTAAAGGGGAAGGAAGAAATTCACACCTCGGTCTGCATTTCAGGAAAACTGAAACAAACTTTTAATAAATAATAAAACCATACAACTATACACTATTATATCTGTAGGCACAAACCGAGAAAAAGGAAAAAAAACTAAGAAGAGAGGACTTAGCTAACCAGAGTTCTGTACAGTCTGTTCTTTTCGAGGTCAGTTCTTGGCAAGCAGCCCACAGCGAGGTGG
>NW_010411115.1:35883-44625 GCF_000710305.1 Buceros rhinoceros silvestris | reverse complement strand
AGAGGGAACTTAGATAACCAGAGTTCTGTACAGTCTGTTCTTTTCAAGGTCAATTCTCGGCAGGCAGCCAGCAGCGAGGTGGGAGTGAAGGCCTTGCAGCTTGCTTGCAGGCAGGGAAGGTGAAGTTCTTTCCACGCAGCAAGACCAGGGTGGGGGGGAAACCCCTGCACAGCTCAATTTAACAGCAGGAGAGCTCTCGGCACGAATATTCTCACCCGATTTCAGACGGGACGGGACTCACGGCAATAGCAGTTCAAAGTCTGTAATCCGAAGCGGGCCCTCAGGTCTCGGCCTAGTCGGGCCTAGTCGCCGGCAGAGCAGATTGGTGGGAGTCCTCCCTTCGTGAAGTCCAGAAGCCCGAGAGACCAATCCACCCCTGAGCTGCTGCTTTTAAAGGCTCCCGACGTAACGTTACGTTCACCTGACTCTCTTAACCAATTAAATGCAGAATTATTGTACTACATGGAATAATTCTATTTGTCCATTTCTCAAAACAAGGAAGTTTTAGCTCAAACCAGGACAGGTATTTTTTTCGGACTTTTTAATGCAACTGTGAAAACCATTCCCAGAAGAATTGCTTTATTTTTTTCTCCTTGTTGATCATTTTCTGATACCACCTTTTCTTCCTCCTCCTCAAGTGAATAAAAGCTGTAACCCCTCTAATCAGCCATAGAAGCCTTATCTTGTAACCTCTGCAAGCCTCCATCTGATTGCAATTGATCAACACTTCATTATCATCCCCTTTGATCTCTGCTAAATGGATTACAAGTAACACTATATGCTTTAACAGCTATTTCCTCCACTCTATTTTTCCACCGTAATGGTATGTCAGCACTGTCTGCCTTATGCAGGAATTCCTATTGATGGTCTATTACAACTTTTTCAATATTTAGAGATTTTATTTCCTACCTGTTCATGCTCCAGCACTCTTGGTAGCCAAGGTCTTTAGTAAATAAATCTATTCTGCAGCTGGCTTTTTAAAAGCAATACCACTGCCACTGTCTGCAGAGAAAATTAATGCATAAACAGAGTTTATCCATTACAACGTCTTGTCTCGGTTTTGACCAGAGCTCCTGTCAGTGTTTTCCCAAAACACTCTACCAGCTCATACAACGCTGGGTGACACACAGTAGATCTCCAGGGTCGTGCTGAGTTTTACAACCTCGAAATAGCAACTATGGTTCACCGAGTTTTAGATGTTTTCATACAGCAGATGTTGCTATAACATGCACCACTTCTGGATATGAGGAAAAGGCCTCAGCCACAACTAAGTAAATTTGATTCTTTTCTTCATTATTTTCACTTCTTTTTTTCTGTACAGCCAAACTGCTGCTGTTTCTAGGGCTCTGTAGCAGATTCGCTTTGATGTCAGGTGCTGCTTCTGACATAACTCCTGCATAAGTCATATCCAGCAGTTTCATTTTGTGGCCGCTGGCCCAAGGAATTAACTGTTAGTTTTCCAAGCTTTCATTACTGCACCTTGATGCTACACACAGCACCCTGTTAGTTGCCTTCCTATCAAATTTTTTGTTATTATTACTTGAATTTCTGCTACAAACAATCATTCTTAAAATTAACTTGGGTTTCCTCTGTTAGTAAAGCATAATTTGGTCTTTGCTTTTTCTGCCTCAGAAGTGTATAAAGTACCTTACCTGTAATGAAGCTCTTCCTTGTTTCCCAAGTCTTCATTAGCTGTCACAGGAAGATCACTGGGAAAAGATCCTGCAGGTACAGAACCACACCGTTTTTACAGGGGGTTTTGGTTTTGTTTTGGTTTGTTTTCTTTTTAGAGATATGCAAGCAGAACAGTACAAGGTCACCAGACTGGTTTTTTTTAATGGGTGACAGCAAATGTGCCACCACTAACGCTAACATCAAGACCAAAGCCTTAAGCTTGGCTATTGCCAAAATCCTCATGTGTGGTGATTTATGACTTCTAATGATGTGAATATTCCTGAATGCATCTTCAGGAAATGTAATTATATCCTATTTTCTTCCAATTTCCCCAAGCAATGCCTAAAGCTTCTGTTTCTCTGTGAGTTTAGTTCCCACCTCCACCCCCCATGCCCCCCACCACCACTCCCCACAGCTTTTTTACAATGTTCTGAAAAAAATGCTAGGGAGATTCCACTGCCATCTTTGCAAATAGCAGCTCTCAGTATTTATCCTTTCTTTTTCTTTCTTGATTATTCTCCGAAACTCAGGAAGTTTACCCTGCCTGTCACAGCTGGGTAGGCAGGTTGGGTGTGCTCATGAAGCAGGAGCCTTTCTGGCTCTAGTTCATGCTACCTGCTGGCAGGCATGAGACAAGTTCAGTTCAGGAAACTCCACCTCCTTGACTGTTTTCTGATGCAATTTTTCATTTGAGAACTAAATATAGAACAATCCCTTGCTAGAACTTTATCACAATTTAATGATATTCTCAAGTCATAACTCCTCTAATTGCTCTAGGGAATACATCCAAATGAATTTAACTTTACCGAATCACTCCCTGATTTTGCAGTTCAATCAGGTGAAATTCAGAGGCCTGGATTCTTGCTGCACTGTGACACACATGGCAGGGACTTAGCTTTAAGTTCACCATTTCTCTGCTAAGTCCGTTTTTTTGTTTTGTTTTGTTTTCTTCCTGAAATCTCACTTGGTATGTTCAGTCTTCAGTTTAAACATAGACTCAGCTCATACCCACCACAGAGGTGAGGGGGGCTGTTATCAGATAAGAGGTGTTTCCATGTCGCAGTTGTTAAGGAAACCACTCTGCATGCTATCTTATTTGTTGTTTGACAAAAGCATTATTTTCTCTTAATATAATTTTATATCTATATATATACATCCTCAAAAATAGATGTAGGTGGTGCCATGCCTATTTCCATTGGTTCCTTAAATAAGTCCATACGCAGAATTTACAATAGAAGAGTTTATTACAGCTATATAAAAAAAATTCAATTAGAGTCCATTGACACAAATTTACTTCTCTGCTGGAAAAGAAGCACTCAGCCTCTTCACTGTGTTCCTCATTTTATAACCCTTATGGGAATATATAATCCTTGTCTTCCCTTTTTATGTACAGAAAATTGTCCCATAACAGTCTATTATATTGTACTAATAAGAAACACATCCAGCTATCTACACCATTTGGTGTCCAGTTAGTCTTTTTCTGAGTAAGAAATGGTTTTGCTCGTGTCCGAAGAGGCATTTCAATCACTGACTGTTTCTGCCAACACCTGATTTTTGGCAGGTCTGCATAGTGTTCACTTTGCTTGTAGAGGCTGTTTCTTCAGGTTACACATCCCTATACCCTCACCCTATCTTACATGCAGCATAATACAGCACCTTCATTTTCTATCATACACAATCCTGTGTGTTACAAATCCTTCCTCCTCACTTCCCACTAGCACCCTCATGGACATCAGCACCTGCCTCTCCACACATGCCCCAGCATGCCGCCGGCAGTGCACCAGCCAACGGGGAGCCCCCCTTCTTCATGTGTTTCTTGAGCTGAATTCCCTCTAAAGACCTCTCTCAGATCACTTGGCAGGAATCCATGTGCTGTTCAGACCTCATTCACTGTGCTCTTCACCTGGAGCCCTGTTGCTGCATACAGCCAGTTTCTTCCCAAGCATCGTCGCGTTTTCTTTGTGAATTCAAATGACATGACTGCTGCTGACTCAGGGAAGTAACAATTCCTTCTCACAGAAATGTCTGAACAGTTTCTCTCTAGTTGTATCACACCCTGAAAATGTGACCTTTAACATCAGAAAAGTTTTCAGAAAAACAAGTAACAATCTTTTGAAAGCAACAACAACCACAACAAAAACCCAGACAAACATTTCCTAGTAGCTTTCTGATATGTTTGATTTTATTTTCGTTAATTGTTAATAGATGTTCATTTGTTTTATAAAAAGTTCGTGGGTATGTGGTTTTTTTCTTACTGACTAACTACATCTTTCTGCTTTATCTTGTGGAGGAAGTCTTTAAGTCATTGGAAATGGCATATTTCAAACTACAAAGCCAGAAATTCAACTTTCATGTGTCTATATGTTCTATAAAATTTGTGCACAAGTATTGTTACACTCTCTGAATATAAAATGAAAAGCAACCTGGTTTTCATTAAATTGTCACTTTCCAAAATTATGTCTATTTAACTTGTGGAGTTTTTCTTTTAAAATTTCTTCCTCATTATAAGTTTTATCTTTTTGCAGTTTTACTAGACAGAGAGGAAAAAAAAAAGCAACAGTCCTTAAAGAAGGATTGACAGAACAGTCTTGTATTTGTTCAGAGTCCTAAGCAATAACTTCCATCATCTCTAACTGAAATGCAGCACTGCAAAAATTCAGATTATAACCAAAGCTAAAATCCTGACCCTTGCAATATTCTTTCCCAGAATTCCTTAAATCGTAATTCCTTAAATGTTAATTGTTGTCTCTGTTTTTTCTCAATCTAGCAGTGGACAGACACTGCGATTTATAAAGGCTTTTTGATAAAGTCATTTTATTACTTCTGTCACACAGATTTCAAGGTAGTCTGGCTCTGGAATTACTTTAATAGAATTTTCTTCTCTGCTCTTCAAAATAATAATAACAAAAAGCTTCTTCTATTTCTTTGGAGTGAAACATCTTTTATATCCTGAAAATAGCTGAACCATCCAACAGGAAGGGGAGGAAAATAGCTAACATGTGGAGCTGAGTGAAACTAAAACAATAGGAAAGTAATTTACACTAAATCATTGGTTATATTGAACTTCTGTTTCTTTCATCTGTGGGAAAAAAGAACCAGACCACTTCACATCTTTCCAAGGTACTTCTGGCATTGCATATTTCTTCATCATGTAATCATTCCGTTCATTTTAGCTGCCTCCTTTTCACCCCCAGAAGCCCAGGGAGGATTTATGTTTGGGGAGCTGTGAAGCGTAATGTAACCGTATCGGTCCCTTACTCGTGGTGCACAAAGAAGGGCTCAGTAGCAGGGAGCCAGTTGTGTTTCGCTGTGCCTGCTCATCACTGTGCCACTGTGCTTAGGTGATGGCTGTGGCCTGGCTCTGCAGCACAGCTGCATGCAGCAATGTGCCAGGGCCCCGGTGCCTTTGCATCCAAAATCCCTGCTGTGTTTCCTTTCACCAGACGGCAAAGGCACCCGCGGCAAGCAGCTTTCTAATTCTGGATCCATTCTGCCTCAGAGATG
Source organism: Buceros rhinoceros silvestris (assembly GCF_000710305.1). Classification (NCBI taxonomy): domain Eukaryota; kingdom Metazoa; phylum Chordata; class Aves; order Bucerotiformes; family Bucerotidae; genus Buceros; species Buceros rhinoceros. The sequence continues at coordinate 39,447 of NW_010411115.1, read as the reverse complement.
AGTGAAGTTTAATATCTGCTCTTGAATGTTTGATGACCTACTGAAAATGATCTCATGTTTTTCATTCTTAGGGTGTGAGATGGGTATCACATTATTGGTATTTATTGGTCACCTTTGTGGAGATGTCAGGATGTCAGGCCTTCAGTAGGCGTGCAGGTATGGGGGGCTACATCCTTAAGGGTTGTCCACCTCAGATCTGAAATACAATAAGACTACTAGGTAAAACCCTTCTACTGATTTTGAAGCACTTCTCCTAAGGTCAAGCACAATACTTGCCTCAAGGCTTCAGAAGATTGAGCGTGGCTCGTGCCATTAAAAGAATTGAGTATTGGTCAAGGCTTTTAAAAAGGCAGTAATATACTTTATAGGAGGTTTTGTAGATGACTTTTTATTATCCATTACCATCATGAAGCAGCAACCTAACTGAAGAATCTGTTATTTTGAATCACATAGAATAAGGTACAGACTGTTGCTAACCAAGGGACGCCTTTTCCTGTCCTAGTGAGCTTCAGCGATTATCTTTAGGAGAAAATTTCTTGCCATAGTGAATGTACAGGTTTGTGCATGGTTTAGGAGAGGTGCTCTCTCCCACTTGAAAGTCCCAATAGACAAGCTGTGTCCACCTGCTCTGAACAAAGATAACCCCTAAAATTCACCCCTAAAAAGGACAGCAGGGCACAGGACCTATCTAAGATTTTAAATTTCTTAAATGATACACAGGCCTGTAAAGAGGCACATTTCTGCAGAAGTAAATACGTAGTTAGTATTATAGCTGGCCGTCAGCTACTACCTGTTTGCAGGGTTGATTATAAGTGATGGCCCTCTTATTTATAATATGTAATTTAAATGAATTCCAGGAAAACAACTTTTAATTCAGTAACAGGCAGGAAGAAATCAGTTTCGTCAATGAAACCATCTTCCTCTTTCAAGCCAGATAATAAAATATTAAGCCAACATGACCTCCATACACCTTGAACCACCCATGCATGCACTTTCTTTATGGTTACTCCTGGCAGAACTTTACTTCCTCATTTTTCATTTTATTGCTAGTTTATATCCTTCCTGCAACCACTTTGCCATTATATTTTTTACTATGTTGTTTATGACTGGCCACACTTGCAGATACTGTTGGAATCTAGTCATGTCCCTATAAAGGAGAATAGGTGGCAGACAGAGGAGAATTGCCACATTCACCTCAATTCTTATTAGGAAATTAACTTATTTTAAGTAGTAGCAATTGCTGAAAAACTTAAGATCATGACAGTTAGAGATATTTTCATTTGGAAGATTAATCCTATGTTAAGTATTGCACAGTTGTTGAGCCAAAAGACTAAAGATCAGTCTGTTTCACTATTGTCCTCCTTCTTAAAAGTCTTCCTTTTTCCAACAAATCTGTACTCCTCCTCAGTATTTGAATGTACCATAGTTAAAAGTGCTTCGTCATAGATGTGAGAGTTGGGACAGGCATTATCAAATTGATTTTACAAATTAATAACCTCAAATGTGAAGTGTCTAAAATTCACTGCAATCAAAGCTGAGAAAATTACCTGGTTCTCATAATAACCAATTTAATGTCATACTCATTGAACCATACTGCTTCTTCGAGACACTGGTGAATCATAGTACTTAAGGTGCTCCTGTAATTACACATTTCCATGTTTTCATATGAAAAGTTTTGTTCGATAATTATACAGAGGATCATGAGCCTCTTGCAAAATGCATTTGGATGATTTTGGCAGCTTAGTGTCATTGAAATTTTGTACAGTATTATGGGCATTTTAAGCAACTGTGAAGTTACATTTTTTTCTTTTAGAGAATACAGCACAGGTTGACATTTTTCCCATTTTAATACTTATGTATCAAAGCAATTTTCTCACCAATGATAATTATTTTTAAAGGCATATTTTGAGTAACAAACACTTATGATAGCCAGTTTCAAACCTAAAAACTTTCATGAATTATGCTTGCAAGAATGAAAAAATATCTTCTACAAAGGTAAAAATAACTTGCAGAAATGCAGGGAACTTCTTTCTCTGTTGATTATTATCCTTCCATAATTTTCCTGTGCAGGAACCTAGATACTAGGAGTGGTAGTAGAAAGAAAACAAAGAGAGCAAGTGGAGTAATGGAAGGGACAGAGGGGGAAAGAAGCAATTGAATTAATAAGAAGACTCAAGCTACAGGATTCTCTTGATCAGTGATTTGATATAATGTAGAAAGTCAAGTATCAGAGTGTTCGTACAGGTTAGTTCTTCTCAAGAGGATAATCTTCTTCACGACGAGAGTTCCATCACCATCTTAACTCACAGGAAGACAGAGAAGGTTGTTTTCCCCATCATATATATGCAAGTAAGAGGCTCCTAAAACATAAGTATTGTTATCATTAGTAACATTATCATTATAATTTAATCAGAATTGGGCAAAAGCAGGTAATACGTCAGATGTTGAACAAATCTGCCCTGAAGAAACAAGACAGTATGAAAATGCATGCTTGAAAAATGAATAAACAAACTTTACTCCTTGTTTAAAGTCACAGACAAGTATTTTATCTTAATCTGAGTTTTGCCAGAAGATGAAAACCGTGCAGAGCATAGACTCTCTGGAGATGGAGCTCTTTAGCAAGTTTGCTTTTCTTTTCTTGACAGCTGATTGATAGCTGCAGAGTTAACTGCATTTTAATGCAATTTATAGAGTGGTACATGTCACAGAAAGCACAAAAAATAATTAAGAAAACATTTAAAATACAAAATAGATAATTAATTTATTTACTGATGTATTGTTGCTTGCAATTATAAACAAAAAAATAAATTGTGTCATGAGACCCTGCGTGTTCCGGGTTTCAAAGACAAACTGACCTTCTTTTCCTCCTCTACTTCTTTCTTTTTTAAATGAAGCAAGTTACTTGTGAAAGTGTTCTGGTTGATGGAACTCTGCCAGCCTCTTTTATTATAACACATTTTTATTCACAAAGAAAGAAAAGGTTATTAAACATGTCGTATCTTTATTATACTTGACAAGCTGTAAAGCGTGTATCTTGAAAGGAAACAGAAAGTGATGTATCAGATTAACTTTCCATTATCCATAACAGCCAAGAATCAGTGTGGCAGAACAGTGCGAAGAAGTGGACAATGACCTCACTGACCTTTTGTCATGATTGGTCCTTTTTAGCATTTACTTCCCAGGAGAAAGAATTTTAAATACACTGTTCCACGGGAAAACTTGGAGGCTGATCTAAGGGGTGTCCTCAACAGTGGGAAAAGCTATCGCACCGTTTTTGGACTCATCTAACTGAACTGGAGAGGAACTCTATAAAAACGAGCAAATCCATGTTACTCTGACCAAAGCCTTCATACATATGTAATGTGGTTTCTCACAATTTTGACAAAAATTGCGGGGGGAAAGAAAATTAAATTAATTTCCAAAAATACACTTCGGGGAATGGAAAAAAAGAAAATTTATTTCAATTTTAAACAAATTTCCTTCCAATTAGTAATGTGGAAATGTTTATATAACAAAGACCTAATTTCATAAGTATTTCTGCATACTACAATAATAATAATTAAT
>NW_010411115.1:34764-35745 GCF_000710305.1 Buceros rhinoceros silvestris | reverse complement strand
ATAATAATAATTCTGTATAGTAAACTCAGGAAAAATTACTTTTATCTGCCTGCAAAATTCGTTCACTTACAGAGAAAACTAGGCCTATTTTTTCCACTTTGATAGTAACTGGTAGAAGAAAAGAGTTTAATTCATATACTGCAGGGTGAACATAATCTCCATGCATATTCATCCTACGCCATGCAAAGATAGTCACACAGGTATGAAGTAAACTCAAAAATTTAAAATTACAAACGTGCAAATTTTTCAGGGCACTGGGGCCTGATATTCTAACCAGATTCCCTTTATCTTCAGAAGGATTTTAATTAGGTCTTAAAATTTTACTTCTGCATACAGCCTCAAACCATAATCAATAACTGCATTTTACAATAATTTAGTACTGGATCAGGAGAAATCAGTAAAAACTATGAGGTGAAAAAAAGTTATTTGATCTGAGTTTGGGAAAAGCAAATTATTTTAAAAAGTAAGAATTTAACAGCAAAGATAAGCAAGCATGCTGTGTAGTTTTAGGATTGACAGACAACCAGGGAAAAAAAAAGGAAAGAAAGACTGGACTTTCGCAATATTTCTTCTGTGCGGTAGAACGTTTCATTAGCTGAGTTTTATGGCCCTGTTTGCAATAATGAGCAGGAAAAGCACATGTCTAGATTAGCAGGCATCAGTGTTACCATAAATCATTTTAAAACAAGACAGTTCTTCAAAGAAACACTAAACTTCTGAGTAGTTCACCCTTTAATTAGCATTTTGTATTGATTTTAATGCCACAGGAAGAGCTCTTAGAAGAAGGTATTTCTGCATGAAGAATCGTATTTAAAATAATACATTCAGAGCAGAATGTGAACAAGCCAGGCTGTAATGATCTCTTTTGTGCTAGAAGGAAATAGAAAAGAATTAGACAATTTTGTCATTTGTTTTGGCTTGGCAACAGGGCAAACTGGCATATCAGCAGGGAACGAGATTTGTAAAGATTTTAAATAAAAA
>NW_010411115.1:8694-34662 GCF_000710305.1 Buceros rhinoceros silvestris | reverse complement strand
GCAGGAAAAGAGATTCGTAAAGATTTTAAATAAAAAATGGGAACACATATGTCATGTATAGATTGAAAGCACTGTGGGAAGGTTCAGGAAATGTCTGCATCAATACCTTTATCATTATGTGAATCTGCTATTGTATCTGCTATTATAGGACCCTGAAAAAGCAGGACACTTTTTAATCATGGTTATTGGTATAAAACCATTGGTTTCATTGTAAATGTTGATTAACAGACAATAAACAGTGGTACAATGAAGTCTCAAAAAGCAAGGGTCCGCAAATGCAGTACAAATCACATATTAAGACGTGATACACGATGACAGGAGACAGGCCCTAGAACCACAAAAATGCTGAAGGAAATAACATACAGATTTTTATTCCTGCCTTTTTGGATTCACTGACAGACCATTCAAAGAAATTTTGTGTGAAAGATCAAAACAAAATTAGTTACTTAATGATTCTTCTTCCCCAATATTTATAAACACATGTTAAATGTCTGTCTTTGTGAGAAAGGTTCATTCTGGAAGCTAGGATTATTCCGCAGGAAATTTTTACCTGGAATCAGTTTCAAGAAATCGAAAAGAGAAATTTGTGCCTTTGAGTCATTTATTTGGCCAGCATTAATCTTCTGGTTTTTTCAATGTGCTATGAAGTCTTCAAACACTTTTGAATGCTGCATCTATATCATCTGAGAGACTGGAGCTGTCAAATCTATTCAATCACATAGCTGTCTAATGGACCTCAGGCACTATTGTTCTTAGCTCTTGGATATTTATTTGCATTTGAAATGACAAACTTGGCCTCTGTATATGCACAATTCTGCACGCTATAATTTATAGATGCACATCATAACATTTACATTTGAAAACCAGATATCAGGATTGAGCAAATATAAGACCTTGAGTACCAGTAGCTTCATCATCTACCTGCTGGTTTCCACCACCTTTTTTTTTTTTGACCTGATGAATGTAACTATAGATAGTTAGGTTCACATTTTCAAAGGTCTCTTACCCGTGTTTCTATTTATGGACTAAGAGGAGGTTTGATGGACTGTAAGACCTTTTCATGTGAGGCACCAAGCTGTGCTCCTGTAGAATGTCAACTCCTTCGACCAGCAGAGAAGCAAAGGGAAGGCTGATTAGATTGAAATTGACTCTTTTCCAGTAGTGAGAACCCATTTTGAAACTTCTTACCTGACTGGCCTATTCTGCCTGATGCTCATGTCCTCCAGGAGGAATGTCATTGTTTCTATATCCAGGTGATTTGTTTCTCCCCCTACTTTGTTTTCTGCTATTTTAATCCACTGGGCACATATGGATATACCCAACAACAAGTCCCCAGCAGATGTCAGCTAACTGTAGCCAGCTGATTGCAATGAGTTAAACCTGTTGATCCTTCGCTTTTACTTACCCACTTAGCAGCATAGACTCTGAAAAGCCTGACAGCCATAGATCTGGAAGCTCAGCAAAGTACACAGATTTTATTCTAATGGCTGCAAAAAGGAAGACCTTTCAGTAATGCCACTGTAAGGTAAGATAATTTTATACCAGTTTTTTGCTGACACAAATGACTACATGTAGTGCTTGATGGAAGAGAATTTGTTCGGACCTGGCAAGTCCCTCATCTCTCCCTTTATTCTAGTTGTGGATGGAAGCTGTGAATTTTTTTCCAATTCCATACAGAGTGCACTGAACTGCCATAATAAAAATATTTAGATTACTGATAACCTGAGAGATTGGGATGCCTCTGCTCGGCAATGAATATAATTAGCCTTCACATACAAGTAAGCATCACTTGTTTATGGAAATAATTTGGAAAATGTGCATGGTAACCACAGTGCTAATGTATTGTAATTGTCCTTAATCATTTGTTGATCTTGACAGTTTTTATTACTACATTGCTTCACCCAGATCTCTGATGTTTTCTGCTGGCAAATCTTGGCTCAGGTGTTTGAGGTATTAGTTGCTGAAGAAGTTTGTGATCTGCTAAAGCTGCATGGGATGGTTGCCTGGTAACAATACTTGTGGCATAAAAAGTATTGCGTCAGGCATATGACTGTTCCTACCTCTTTTTAAGGGACAGCAAAGAATCATAGAGACCTATGTTTTATTTAAGGAGCCTAGAAGAATCTAGAAGAGACCTGAGAGATGAAGCTGAAAAGGAAATACTGTGAAACCAATATATCATTGGAGACTGCCATCAGTAAACCACTGCAGAATTAAATTCACTCCCATTTTAACACTCTTAATAGCTGCCATGGGAAAATAACCTGTTTCGAGCTGCATGCTGGGAGTCCAACCCCAGCAAAGCAGCCAAGTGCTTTGGAGAGTAGCTAGGCACAAGGTCCTCTGTGACTCGGCCTCTGGGGACCTTCCAATGTGTTCAAACATCAACCAGCTAGCCCATACGTTGCTATCTGCAGCTGTAACACTCACTGGGCATTACACCAGTCTCCTCTCTCAAGGGGAGACAAAACACCACATAGCAGCCTGAGAGCTTTCTGATAGGTTCTGCACAATTCCCATTGCTCCCATGACCCATGCAGCTCTCTGTGGCAAGACAAAATTACTGTCTCTGATCAACAGTACTTAAACCCACAAACTGATCAAATCAGTACAAGTTGACACGGTAAGACCTTTATTAAGTCTCTGTCAGGGCTAGGTGGGTCCTCTGTTATTGCCTCATTTTCTCAGCTCTTCCACTATTTTACTAGAAGGTTTATTCCTGTGTATATTCAGTTGTCAGAAGTGGGTGGGTGGGAAGTTACCTTCTTTAATAACTAAGAAATACTAAATAATGAATGTGACAAAAATACTCAGGTAGCCAGAAGGTGTATTTTGCCTGCCCACTTAATGGCATCACAGGCTGTCAAAATGCAGTCTAGAAAACACTGAGCATCTGTGAAGGGTCTGAGGGTCAGAAAGACCTTTACAGCATCCACAGTTCTTCTTAGTCTGAGGATGGGCAGAGGTCTGCTAGTCCCAAAGGTTTGAGCTTGGAAAAAAATGTACTGCACTACAGAACCACCGAATAGCTGAGGGAAGGGACCTCTGGAAATCACATAGGCCAACCCCATCACTCAGAGCAGGTTCAGCTAATCACATTGCCCAGCACTTAGTTCACTCCTTATCTCAGAAGACCTCTAGTCTACAGCCTTAACTCTTTTCAAGTATCTCTTTAGCCCTTAGAAGCTCACTCTGACTGACACCACTAAGCCAGGTTTGCAGGGTCAAAAAGAAGAGATAGGATCGTCTAGCCAAATTTGCTTTTTTATGACAGTTAGAGATGTTTGCCTATTAACTGTGGCATCAAGTTAAATAACCTCTGGTCGATTAGAGTAAATCTTTTAGACTGACATTTTAATCTTGACTTTAAAACTCCAAGTGACAGAGAAGCCATAACATCCCCTGGACAAATTATTCTAACGATTAATTACCCCTTCTATTAAAAAAAAAAAAGAGAGAGAGAGATGCATGTTTGCTAGATTAAAAAAAATTATATTGTCAGGATTTTTCTAATATTTATGGCCCATGGTATTCATATTTTTATATGCTTTTGGATAAGATATATTCAGTAGCAGTCATAGCATAGCATTCCTTGCAAGTTTAATAATGATTGAATCACTGTTTTGTTGTGCACCTGCTTAAGTAGATGTGATATGACCCATCACAGTGTATTCTATAAAGAACTAAAAGGAAAGAAAGCAGTGCTGGTTAGCTACTGTGAAGTGCGGGGAGAAAATCTAGTTCTTGCAGTGAAGTTTATCCTCAAATCTCCTCTGGCCAGAGTTCAAATTTTCTACATTTTGTTGTCATTAAATGGAATCTTAACTCTGGGCATAAAATGATTTCAAATAAACAGCTGCTAAACACCAGAGAGGGAGAATGTTATGTAGTGCTTCTGTGCTCAACTCTAGCAAAGTTGGTTTATTTTTTTATTGCTAACCGAGTTTAATCCAGCCTTACTCATATCTTATAATTGCACAACCTGAAGGGTAAAATGTGTGCATGTCTGGGGATAGCTGTATTCCATCCAGTGAACAGACCCATGCAGGCAAAGCTCAGAATCCGTCATACCCTAACACCTGCCACTCCCCTCTTTCCTGTCTCCCTCCATATGCCAAAATACTTCAATCACATCAGCAAAGTCCTGAAAAAGGAAAAGTCTGCACATACGTTAAAGTTACAACAGCAGAATTCCTGACATGGTCTGCTCTTTCCTTCTGAATTATCTAACCATAGTTCTACTGATCCCAACTGCGGACTGCAGCTTTACACATGAAAAATAGCAATTTATTCCTTCTGGAAACACCACCAGGTATAGAACGTTGGCTAGTTGAATTCTTCAGAAATTTTAACTTCTAAATAGTGCTGAGATTATTGTAATCTCTCAATTTTCTTTCTTTTACAAGACCTACATCCTTCTAGCTAAGAATAGATGCTGAAAGTCTTCACAGAGTTTCTCCTTAAACATCCACAAGCAGATAAGGATCTCACAGTAATCCAAAACTGGAAAACTCAGTATCAGACAGGGAATATATCTGACAGTGATCATCCAGTCATACTCTCTTCATGCCTGAATACTAAATAGTGATAGCTGTACTGCATGTCTCTGGAGCACACCGCTGCAGCCAGTTCCTGTGAGAGAAAATTCTCCAGCACCTACCACTGCTTGCTGCTGGAGACAGGTTACTGGGCTGCATGGAATGCCCTGAGCCACCAGGCTAGCATCCACCTTCTCATAAAAGCCCATTAAAAACAGTTTTCTGAATAAATAAGGTTAGTATCATTCCAAAACTCACTGAAGGCTCTGAAATTTCACCTGTTGGCCTCAATGTTTATAATTTTTAAGAAAATTAATTAAGCTCCCTCAGGGAAAATCCTCAATGGGCACCATCTGATGAGCTGCATTGGTATGGTATATGCTGGTATATATTGGTATTGGTATATGCCTGTAGCATAGTCAGCTCCTCTCTCTGCCATCTGCATCAGCCACATGTGGTGTCACAGGTAGGCAAACATCTTCGGGAAATCAACACCAGCTAATTACTATTTACATTTTCAATTACAGGTGAGTCAGAGTAAATTTCTCTACCTTTTTGCAAATCCTCAGATTCTAATTAAAATATCCACACTTTTTAAGAAATTTTCTCTCCATTCTCTATATTGAGTCTCGTCATTTACCATTAACATTTCTCAGCTGATCAAGTGTTCCCTTCACAGGTGTCTGTGTATGTGGTGGAGGTAGTTTAACCAAAAACCACAGGAGAGGAACACTGTAACCAGCCTGGAATAATATGCAGTTGGCTGTGTCCTGGGTTCAACATGGAGGAACCGGATGCTCCCATGTTGTCCAGCTTTCTTCTTCCCAGAGAGCTGTGGTTCTCCCAAGCTTCCGGGAAGAAGGACTACGCCTCCGTGAATGAAGTCATAAAAGGGTGGCTGGAAGATCTGAGGCACTTGTCAGTGCTTGAGCTGCAAAAGTAGACATAAATGCTAATGTAGCCAAGTTCTTCTTTGAGGCAGAACAGAGGAACACACCAGGAACGTGTCTATGAAAAATGGCCTCCTAAGAGACCCACTTGCAGAAGTTCATTCAGGTCAGAGATGGAGGTTGCATGCACCGTTTACTCTCTCCCTGTTTTTTCACACACACACATTGACTAAGAAGTTTTCCTGGCCTCAAAACGATTTCCAAATATCAGTATCTGGGCTCATTCCTAATGAACTTTGTCCATTTTCATTGACTGTGGTTCTTACCAGCCCAGTGGTACAATATCTGAGAGAAGAGCAAGCCTCGATTCCTCCATCAGGAAATCCAGTAGAGAAGACAAAGTTGGCTGTTTCAAAAGAAAAAGTGTAGTTGTGCTTCTTGCCACTGACCTCCTCCTTTTCCTTCCAGTCTTCCTGATTATCCAGGCAACTCTAGGCACATGCATCCCTAACACTGGGGAACTGTCACTCATAAAGTGCATCTCTATTTTATACCTACAAGTATACCCTATATTGCTTGCCTAGTAGCAGAAGTGTGTGGGAATAGGCAGAGGTGAACATCCCTGTTTAGATCTTCAGCGAGGAAAGCAGAGGGTTTCCTTGGAGTAGTTAGAAGACAAGAAGCAGCAAACTGACGGGATAAGGAATTCACTAATAATGAGAAGGATTCCGAAGTGTCCAATCTCTATGTGTGCATAAAAAATTAAAAAATAAAGATGACCCAATTTCCTAACTCTTTTGGGATATTAAACTGAAAAATTTATCAATTTATTATTTGTTTGCTTTATATGAACTCAAAAATCCTGCCTTTGCTTTATTTTTGAAGAATATAAACACAAACCATGTCATGACTCATCTGGAGGCATCCTCAAAATGAACTGTGTAGAGAACAGTACCGTCTGCTGTTCTAAGATATGTGGGGGGTTTTCAGCTTCAGAATATTTCAGCAAATAGCCATGCATAAGATCTAAAGCCAGCTCCCAGTCCATAATGCTGTCCTTGTTCATGGAGACTTCAGGAGAGTTATATTTAAGAATTGCTGAACTCTATTAGAACTACAATGTCAGAAACTTTATATTGAATGTAGTCAGTTCTCAGCACCATAAGTTTACATTTTTGGTGATGCTGTATCAGTAATACTTAAGGAGAAAATTCTAAAGAACTGCTGCTGATGTTGAAAGTTATGTCAATTTTTTTATCACTTCTTGACAGCTGAATGCATATCTAAGTTAAGGTTTTTGATTTCTAAATCCTGGTTTAAAAAAATGATAAATTAGAGGGTTTTTCTTGTTTATATATTTACTTTTATTCAGAGAAATAGATAGGTTGATGTGTTTGTATATAAAGTTCACTTAAATGCATGTATACCTATAGAAAATCTGCATACATAAACAATCAACTTTTTGGTTATATATTAACTATCAACCACTTTTATTTGTGTTTCTTCAGTAATTTGTTCTACAATGTTTATAAAATAATCTAATCTTGCTTCAATGATAGAGAGCTATTGCTAATCTTGGCACTACTGACAACTAAAAGCAGATGGGTTAATACTATTCGCTGAGGCAGTGGCCGAGGACTACCACAGATTAAGGTTGTTAGAGAATCGTGTAACGATACAGCAGTGCTACGAAGCTGTATCTGCATCAGCTGGCTGGTGGGGAGGACTTTCTGGCTTCAAATCTTCTTGGTGTGTCCCTATGAAAACAAGTTGCCCACAAAACCACACTTGACTCTTAAAATTACTTTCTCTTCCCATCAGAAACAGTAGAAAAAGATGTAAGTATTAATTAAGACTGTGTTTCTCCTTGTTTCAGTTGCATAGAAAAAATGATAAACTGCATTGTCAATAGGAAGAGTCTTCCATCCAGCAAACCAGTACAGCAAAATTCAGCAAAATTCTCCCAAAAGAAGCCTTGCTCTAGACAGCTGAGAGCTAGATGAAACACCATGAAAACTGGCTAGCATTTCACAGGTGGTTTATAGGATAATAAAGATGATATTCTCTTTTGCTCCTTTCATTCTCCCATTTCTGTTACTTCTTTTTAATGCCAAGCTGTTAGATTCTTAGCCTTACTCTCTCCTTCCCACCCACACCCCACCCTTTTTTTTTTTTTTAAATATTTAGGGTTTACATTATTTCCAGGTATAAAACACAAGAACTAAGAAATCCCAGTAGCTTTGCTCGGTACTGTGTAGACGCTTGAAAGAGATAGACCCTAATTCAGGCTGTCTATGAAAGATGGATAAAAGAATAGGTAGAAAGGAAAGTGTTTCATCCTCTAAGCCTTTTGTTTGTGAGAGACCTGAGGTGTAGACAACTCAGAAACTGTAATGGTTTTCCTAAGCCCATGCAGGAAATGTGTAACAGAGCTATGGGCTGATGCAAGGTCCACTGTGCCACTCTCTGACTTCAATCACAAACTACTAATCCCATCCTTTTTTTTTTTTTTTTTTGAAAAAGATCTTTAGCAATCAGAACACAGGCACAGCCACCCAGGCACAGTTCTCTTCCTCAGGACAGATAAACATTGTTAAAATATATACATATGGAATTTAAGTTTTCTTTTTTTCAAAGACTAATATGACAAGAGCTTGGGCTAGGCTTCTTTCCTCCAAAAAAGCCTCAGGCTAAACCCCAGGACTGAGATACTACAGACAGCTGTAAGACAGCAACAAAGAAGAAATTCTGGAAAGCAAGCTATTAAAGCCAGAAAATTGTCTGTTTTCCTGTTGGTCTTTATCTGCATTTATTAGTGGGTTTTTTTAGAGATTAGCTTCAAGGATCAGCTTTTCCAGCAAGTTCAGATTCCTTTGGGGCTTTGCAACCTGTATATAAAGTTAAAGTTACCACTTCCCAGACTGACATAAAGATTCCAGTGCAAAGCGAGGTAACTTTTCACATATCTGATTACTTTGCCCAGTTTGTTTTGTTGGATTTTTTTTTTTCCATCCTAACTTGTTTATTTCAAGAACATTCTCAAGGATGTAAGACTTGCTCTCAGGGTAGTTTTGAGGTCTGGCTAACCCAATAGCCTCTCTTTTCAACGGCACAAAGGACAAGAAACTCAATAACCTATTCTTCCTAATTTATGCTAGAACTTGGCTAAATCCTGTGACATAAAAGTTTACACTCTTGTTAAAACTTCTTTTCCTCCTGTGGATTGTAAGTGTTTTGAACCCCCTTTAACTTTTGATTCCTGGTTACAAAAATCAACATCAGACCTACTTCCTGCCGATATTCGTTCTCTCCCACTGTTCCCATTTTTCATATTTACAGCTGTTTGTTTATATATAAACTAGCCTAGGCCTATTTATCCTGATTAGAAATGTATGTTCCACCTGAACACTAGCTATTTAAATAACTTTTTTCGCAGTAACATTACAAATTTTCTTTCATCTGTAGAGGAATTCATTTGTTATTGTAATACCAGAATTCAAAGCAGGCAGAAACAAACTTGTCTACTCTGTAAGACAACAACAAGGATACACCACTAAAAATTACTTCTTCCTGATGTTCATCATATCAAGATTTCCACCCTTCAGATCCCATTCAGTGAAACTGAAGAAAATATTGAGTTTTGAATAATACAAAGTGATGAGTCCTAAGCATTACTTTAAATGTCCCAAAATGCAGATCTATATTTTAAATACTAAGTAAGTGGAGCCTTCTTTAGAAAGAAAAGGAAAGGAAAAAAAAAAAACAAAACAAAAAACCCAGCAACATTCTATACTCCCACTGGGAAAATCATGCAGTACAGATGCTTTAGTACATGCTTTAGGATATCAGTTCCCCTACCCAACCTCTGGAGACAGCAATCATATGCCAGAAGGAGGCTGGTAGGCAATCGTGCATCAACAGGGACCATGTTAGTTGCCATTAGCCATAGTCACCCTTTAACAGTTTTTAAGCTGACTTAGGCAGTGAGGAAAAGAAGGATAGCATTAAATTATTTATTACTTTCCCTCCCAGCAACCAAAACCAGCATCGCACTGTAGTTGTAGCTGAAAACCACAGAACACAAAGGTAGAAATAGTCAGCTTATCAACTAATAAATTTAGGAAACACATTTTCTTTGCTTGATAAAGGGAGATGAAAATAATGATAATACGAACATTTTTAGAACGGAACAGTTTGTAGAATATAAAAATTTAGAGAAAAACAAAGTGGGTTAGGAGTGGCAGTTCTCTGGGTGAATATCCTAAATTCATAACATTGCTCTTTAGCTTTCTAAACAATAAATTGCCAAAGAGCAATTTTGAAGAAGCTCTATGGGAAGAAACTGGCATAATTATTCCTTCTTAAACAAATAGAACAGGCACTCCAGATATTATTTATTTATGGAAACTTTAAGCAATGTACTTCTCTACATTCATTAAACAGAACCTGAAGATCATGCATCCTCTGCCCAGAAGAAATGAGAATCATGACAAATGCACTGTATCTCTAAAAGCTAATCACCTAGACACCCATAAATTAAACAGAAATTCAGTAGATTTCAGTTGTCTTTCGTTAGATGCAAGTGAGGTACAAGTTCATTTTAGGTAAATCATAGAATGGTTTGGGTTGGAAGGGATCTTAAAGTTCATCTAGTTCCAACCGCCTTGCCATGGGAAGGGACACCTTCCACTAGACCAGGTCTCTCAAAGCCCCATCTAGCCTGGCCTTGAACACTGACAGGTAGCGGACACCCACAACCTTTCTGGGCAACCTGTTCCACTGTCTCACTATCCTCACAGTGAAGAACTTCTTCCTTACATCTAATCTAAGCCTGCGCTCTTTCAGTTTAAAGTCATTGCTCCTTGTCCTATCACAACATGCCCTTGTAAAAAGTCCCTTTCCAGCTTTCTTGCATGCCCCCTTTAGATAACTGCATTCATTTAAGGTGATTTTTAAAGATTTATTTCTAAACCAAAAAAGTCCACTCATAAACATCATCAAAACTGATAGATATATATTCCCCAGTGACATAGAACCTGGCTATAAAACATAGTTTTCTATTAATTTAGAAAATTGGTTTCTACATAAAATCATGAAGCTCACTAGATGAAATAAACAGAAATCAGTATACAAGTCATGCTATTACTGAAGGAATTCTTGATTATTACAGCTCCTTTAAAAGATGTTTATTTATACTTTTCATATTACCTATATGAAGTAGTTCATATTTCACATTACTTACATTGAACTACGGTTGTCATCCGTCTGGACTTCTACAAGGCTTTTGACACAGTACCCCACAACATCCTTCTCTCTAAATTGGAGAGTGATGGATTTGATGGTTGGACTGTGTGGTGGATAAGGAATTGGTTAGACAGTCACATCCAGAGGGCAGGCTCAATGTCCAGATGGAGATTGGTAACAAGGGTTGTCTCTCAGGGGTCCATACTGGGACCAGTGTTGTTTGATATCTTCATCAATAACACAAACAGCAGGACCGGGGGCACCCTCAGCAAGTTTGCAAAAACACCAAGCTAAGCGGCACCGTTGAAGTGCCTGAGGGATGGGATGCCATCCAGAGGGACCTGGACAAGCTGGAGAAGTGGGCCCATGTGAACCTCGTGAGGTTCAACAAGGCCAAGTGCAAGGTCCTGCACTTGTATTGGGGTAATCTTCAACATCATTACATTACAGGCTGGGGGACTACATGATTGAAAGCAGCCCTGCAGAGAAGGAATTTGGACATGAGCCAACACATATGCTTGTGGCCCAGAAAGCCAACTGTATCCTCTAGGCTGCATCAAAAGAAGCATGGCCAGCAAGTTGAGGGAAGTGGTTCTGGTCCTCTATTCCGCTTTAGTGAGATCCCAGATGGAGTACCGTGACCAGCTCTGAAGTCCTCAACACAAGGACATGAATCTGTAGGAACAGGTCTAAAGGAGGGCCACAAAAATCATCAGGGGGATGGAACATCTCTGCTAAGAAGAAAGTCTGAGAGACTTGAAGTTGTTCAGCCTGGAGAAGAGAAGGCTCTGGGAAGACCTTATTGTGGCCTTTTAGTGCTTAAGGAGGGCCTATAAGAAAGATGAAGACAATCTTTTCAGCAGGGCCTCTTGCAATAAGACAAAGGCTAACAGTTTTAAACTAAAAGAGAGAAGATTTAGGCTAGATTAAGGAGGGCCTATAAGAAAGATGAAGACAATCTTTTCAGCAGGGCCTCTTGCAATAAGACAAAGGCTAACAGTTTTAAACTAAAAGAGAGAAGATTTAGGCTAGATATATGGAAGAAATTTTTTACAGTGAGGGTGGTGAAACACTGGAACAGGTTGCACAGAGAGGTGGTAGAATCCCCGTTCCTTGAAACATTCAAGGTCCGACTTGATAGAGCTCTGAGCAACCTGATCTGGTTGAAGATGTCCCTGCTCACTGTAGCAGGGTTGAACTAGATGACCTTTAAAGGTCCCTTCCAACCCAAAGCATTCTGTGATTCTATATGTATGTAAATTAAATAAAATGCACACACTGCTGTTAGCATAAATAGCACATTATAACAGTTCTGGTACACAACTGCTTCCCTGTAATACAGCTCAGGTGGAAATTCAATTAATTTAATCTCATTTCCAAAATCTTGAATGAATTCATGGTAAACTACATCAGCGATTATGCCTAATCCCTCCATCTGCATGAGCACGGAGGGTATGCCCAATAGCATCTGTGTGTCATTTACAAGGGCTGAGGTAACAAAGCTTTCATCAAGCATTTAAGTACAAGGGAAAATAACACATGAAGACTTTTGCATAACACACACCCTTAACACACCTGGCTTAAACCGGCATTTTCCCAAATGATTATGCCAATGACTTCATTGCAAAGGAATAAATTACTGCTCTTTCTTTCCCACTCTCATTTCTTTCTTGAACACATGTAATGCTGAAATGTCATTGTTTCTCTTAGAAATGTAAGATCCCACAAATGAGTGGACATACCTCCATCAACACATGTAAGAGGCTGAGCATCTGAATAAATGAGTCCTTAATACTAGTCTCATTTTCTAGTTGCTTTAGGTAATAGTGCCTTAGCAATTTCTAAAAAGAAAATAAATAATTCAATTATGGGTTAAAAGGAAGTGTGTTTGAAATTATTAGAAATCACAATGAACATGTCAGTCATAAAAATGAATCTGTGTGATGCTCCAGTTCTATCTTGAAAAATGCAATTTACAACACTATTCTGCACACCAGCAATTAGTAATTTGTGTGTATCTTTAGCTCATCTCACCTTTTGATCCAAGAGACTATTAATTGAAGAAATTCTTTCCATTACCATTTCAGTTGGTTTTGTACAAGAAAAGGGACAGTTGAATTCTTTTTTTAACACAGTCAGGGCTCAACATCATTTATGGCTTTATGAGATAAATACAGTGATATTAATTATACCCAAAAAGGAAATGTACATCAATACAGCCTGTAAGATACAGCTTCAGTACAGCTTTCTGGCCTGTGAACACTTTGATTCCAGCCTCATGTCCTTCTCAGCTGAGTCAGATGCACTTTGTGGAGTGTAGAAAGTTCTAGCTTCAGCTCTTTCTTGGAAAAACTTTGCTCTTAAGAACGCACAGCTAATATAGGAGTAGATCTGTTCTTTACCTAAATAAGCAAAACTGCAATAGCTCAGTAGGCAATATATTGATTTATGAGAGGTGAGCACATGCTGTAGTCCTTGAAATTGTCCTCTTTGTATAATGTAAAGACAAATGAGAGTTAATACGCAGTAGATATGTCTGAAAGCTAAATTTGTCCCATTATCCTGACATTCATCACCACTTACCGTGCTCTGTCCACCTTAGCGTTGTTTCCAGATTCCATTAGGTCCAGCAAAATTTGTAATTAATGATTGATTCCATTTGTTTTCTGGCACTGTATCTGTAGAGTTGCTGTCAAAGGAGTGTTGTTGGGTTACGCTTTTACTTATTATTTACTTGTTTCAATCTCAGTGGTTTAACGAGCCTGCATCACCTCCAGAAAACTGATGACAGGACAGTAGGGATAACGTCTGCTTTTAGGGACAGAGTTTCTGGTATTTTGTATCTGTGCCTGCTTGCAGTCCTCTGAAACCTGTGACTGCCCACGTTTGTGGAAAGAGCATAAAAATATTGCAACTTTAGGAACCTTTCTTTTCAACTTTTATTTTTTTTAAAGCACAGTAGTTTTTTTAAAAAAATTAGAAATTAGTCATGGCTGCTTTCCCTACCCATACACAACATGCACTTAATAAGAGAACATTCCAGTACCCCATAGATGTTAGGGAAGGTAATATATGCCTTTAGATAATGTGTGAAACTAGAAGCAGTAGCTTATATTCTGCTCTCTCTCAGATTTAATTATCCAGCATTTCTAGCGGACATACTCAATGCCCAAGGCCAGATTTCCAACAGATCTTCTAAAGAGATGTTCCTTTGCCTCACTTTCTGATACATCTGTCTCTAAAATCTTAAACTTTGGCCTCCCACAATTATGTAGACAAAATTTTTCTCTTCTAGGATGTCTAAAGTGAAACTACAAGCTGAGATCATTCATGCATTTTGCAAAACACATCTTCCTCAATGGCACTTGCAGGAAAGGTCTTAAGAAGAGTTTTAGCGTACTCCTTAAGTGATCACTTAATCTGTTCAACATGCCCATTGTGAAATTACATATTCACTCTGAATACTTCTACAAAAGTACATGTTTTAAGGAATTTAAATATTGGCTTAAATATCTGTTATATAGAACCTGAGAGTAACACATTATGTTATTGCAAACATGATGAGTTGACGAAGTACAGACTAAATAGCAGTATTACAGAATTCTTATGATCTTTATATGTGATAAAATCCTAACATACATATCTGTAGTATCATTCATACGTGAGTTTGACTTGTTCACAACTAAAGAACAAGCTAGTGAAAAATGAATGTAAATCTGAAAACAAAAATCACAGTTGAGATTTATCTGCAACACACATACCCATCATAAGGGTTCTTGCTACTTTTCTCAAAGAACTCTGCATATCATCCATAAAACAAATGGTAGCTGCATATTTTGTTTCATTTAAGAGAAGAGAATAAACACACACAGAGCAGCTGTGAGAAAATGTAGGTTGATGCAATGTCCCAACCCACTGATGAAGCTATGGAAAGAACAGGCAGCTTAGCTGGGTATAAACCCCTGAAGCACCCACATTCTCATGAAGGAGCTGAACCTAGTGAGCATGAAAGGGACTTACCTCAACAAATGGAAAGTATTTTCAAAGCATATTAGGAGTTAAGTGTGCTAGAGATTCCTACATCTTTTCTCGGTAGTAGAAGAGAATATTACTCTCCATCTTTGTAGTAGCTTTTAGGAATAGCAAAAGGGCAGCCACTACAAAAGATATCAAGTAAGTGAAAAAGTGGAGGTGGGTAGTAGTTGTACTATAAGGGATCTTATTCTATGCTTGTGACCTTGACCTCTCAGATCATCATAATTTGCATATATAAAATGTTGAATTCTTAGCCTATTTTATGGGAGGCAAATTTTCCAATAGAAAAATAAAAGAAAATATCATTAGTACAAACACATGATTTCCATTCTTTTGCATGAAAATTACCTGTCAAGGGAATAATAAGGCCTTTCATTGTGCCTCTAACAGTATAAATTGTTGCCAGGAATTTAAGGGGAAAGCTGAACAAGCTGACCTTATTTAAACTTCAGTCTGCCAAAATTCTGAAAAGCACTTACGTCTAAGGCATTCAGTGGATAAAAGGGGAGAAGATTGGAGGAATGAGGTTTTCCTGTCTTTCCCTCTAAAATGACAATTACTACTCAGATTGCACATTATTTGCCAAGCCTGGTGAGTCATAACCTTGAATACCCAAATGATCACCACATGGCTGTAAAGACTTGATTTGTACTGGACTATGAAAAGGAATCTAGCCAAAACCCAGACTTAATTTAGATTTTACCATTGATTTGAAATAAAACTTTCCTCCACTGGCCCTAGGGAAATTGCACACAAGCAAATCTCCAAATAACGTGTAAAGGTCCAGCTCAACATTTTCAAAGCACTCTGCCAAGAATGGCATCACTGGTTATGCCAAGCTAGTCTGCCACCAAATGCCTGAATGTTGTGCTTATGTCCTTTTGTTTAGAAATTCAATATGGTGCTTCTCACGGAGAAATTAGGGATGAAAATGAAAATGCTGACAGCTCCAACTTCACGTGTAACTGTCAGGTTGTCCGAGAATTCTTACTACTCAGCATGTTAGTGCAAGACGTGTGTGCACTCTTCTATATTTGTGATGGAAGGGGAGAAACTAGTGATCATAAGAGACAGAGAGTTAAACCTTTTAGATCTGCATGATCTTAATACAACAGTGTGCATTGAATCAAGTTGAACGAGCCTTAGCTCATTCATGTTCTTAAATGTTCAACAGAGAATCTACACAGGAAAAAAAATCCACTTTCTTACTAATAACCAGTCACAGCGGAAAAAGATACTGGGACTGCCATTCATACCTGATCAGGACATGCTTTAAGTTTTTATCATTTCCTTGGCTATTATATGATTCTCATTTCTGTGGAGTTACTTAATGGAATAGTCCTTACTGTGATTAAGCCTATTTATTATTAATTATGTGATTGTTTCTTTCCTTTGTTCAAATGGCTCTAAATCCTGATCACTGAAGACACGATCAAATTCTGATCTCAAGAAGACTACTGTAAGCTGAAATATTTAACTATATTGAGTTAAAAGAATAATTCCAAATTTATAAAGACACAAAATAAAAATCTGGCCAAGTATATAAGAGGCAACCAAACATATAATTCATTGCTACATCCTCATGAAAATATAGCAAACTACAAAGATCAGTGGACCTTCTTGAAGAAAAGATAAATGAGTGGGTAACTGATCCAGAAACAAAATAAACTTAAACCATCCTTTACCAACAAACATTAAATAAGTGCTGAGCTACCCAGAACATAAAAAACAGTACAGACAGACAACATCTTTACTTCAAATGAAAAGCCTATGAAATCAAAGCTCCATGTGAACAAAAGGAGCTAAAAAGTAAACAAATTCCAGTCCTGCCAAACCAGGACAAGATACTGAACAGACCTTGGGAACCAGGTAGGCTCTGGCGATCAGGCAAAACTTTAGTAAAATTAAACAAAATTTTGCAAAGATTAATTTCTAAACTTGAAAATCTAACTGTTTTAGCACATCCTTCTTCAAGAGACTTGCTTCAGAAGAGCTGCAAGCAGTGAACTGGAGTTTTTAACAATGCAAACCAGTAAAAAAATGAAAGGTTCTGCTTCTGAGAAGAGTGACTGCTCCTCCCCCCTCCCCATTTCCTTCACTCTCAAAATTAACCACATGTAGATGTTTTGTTTTAAATTATTCAGACAATGGTTAGTTTTGTTATCTTGTATAGCCTATACTTCTACTCAATTTTTAACCTACTGCGGATTATCTGAGCTTTGGGACATCACCTATACACCAATGCAGGTAAAAAGCAGTAGCAGACTGGTGTGGACTCTTCTCATAACTATGGCACTTTGCAGATAAAAACCTACTCAGCTGCTTGTGGTTCTTAGAAAAAATTCACGCAAGAGCAAACGACACTCTAAAGACACCTTCCTTTTTTTGGCTTGAAACTGTCAGACAAGGAATTGTATGTATAGACATACAAAACAAAGTCTACAAAATGCCACTCTTCCTGTACTGGTTGGGTTGGTAATATCCCAATATCACCCCTTCTGTGTCACTTAGCATAGACTAAAAGGAGGGCAAAAAAGTCACAGGCCTACTAGCAAATTTCTTTGGATTTCTGTAGCTGGAAATGTGCAGATGGAATCTCTCAAAGCCAATGAAGACTCTGAGGTAGTGCCCTTGCTTGCTAGTGGGCTGTGCTTTAGAGGCTAATATGGTTGAAGTGTCTTCCTAATTGTCTAGAAATCATTGACTGCTCTTGCTTGCAGACAACGCAGAAGGTAAGGACTCTCATTTGGATACTGCAGATTGTCTCAGCGTGAGAAATTTTTCTGCAGCCAAGATCACCTTGCAGTGATGAATATTTAAATCTCCAACACTTAGGCATCTTCTGGGAAATCTTCATAGTTAGTTATTTTGACTTTCCGGGTTCCTCGTTTCACTACAATAATTCAGAGAAGCCAAAGATCAGGTCCCTTACCACTTAATATTGCTCACTGTGGTTTTTGCATTTAAACATTGCTGTTTAACTTTTTTTTCTAGAGTGTTTAAGTACTTTATTTAATTCAGTGAGAATTATTTGCTTGTTTCTCAAATATATTTACATTTTAATATTTAATATTTTTCATCTTTGAAGAAATGAAATAGTGCGATAGAAGCATCACTTTATTAAAAGTCAGTCTAACAGGTTATGCGTGTTTTGGACTGTTAAGAAGGCATAATGCTACCCAAAATTCATCCGATTCTTGTATTTAATGACCTATATAAGCTTTTACATCTGGCTTTTCCCAACTTTGTTGTTTCAGTATAGTCTATTCTTTCATATACAGCAAAATGCAGATCATACTGCATTCATTTCAAACCTAACAGGAACACTTCTTAAAGCTGTCACTTTGTTAATTATTTTGTAGAAGCTATAGCAACAGAGAGAATATTTTTCTTTCTTTCAGTTGATCATGACAGACATTACGAATTACCATTTATGCATAACATTTTCATCAGCAATATTACAGCAACTTAAAACCAAGTGATAACATATAACGCATTACCCAATGCCTGCACCTGGGCTTTCGGGCAAAGCTGTCCTGATTGTTCTTCACTTGTAGAAAGTCCCAAATGCAGTGGTTGTGCTCTCACACCATCATCCAGATGTAGTGGAGGTGAAAGTCAGGCCTAGACAAAAGGATCCTGGAGACCCCGTATGTGCTTTAGCTGACCATGATGTGATTTCTCTATGATTTTATACAAATGGAGAGTTTATGGTCAGGTTATCAGCCTTATCTCTTCATAAAGCTTGTGCTACACGTGCAAGATAGGTAGCAGGCAGAGCACAAGCTGACTATTGCTTCTTATCTTTTTCCTTGCGAAACTGGTGCTTAGAGCAAAACTGAGGCAGAAAAGTTCCCTCACTCATCTTTTTCCTGTCATGATGCATAGACTGAGCAGAATTACTTGATATTTGCAGTTAAAAGGATTTAGTCCAAATGGATCCTGCAGTTGCTAAAATGTCTGAAGAAGAATGCATGTTCACTGGGTCTTCACATAGAAATTACATAAAAATTGTCTTTGCTTATTCTACATTTGTTTCCAATCGCTTTCCACTGAAGATCTCATTCTTCCATCATGTCCTATCTGTTATAATTCCTTTTCCCACTGCTGGTCCCAGAAGAGCTAGTCACAAGGAAAGTAACATGTAACATGGTGTGATGGGTTGATCTTGCCTGGATGCCAGTTGCCCACCAAGCTGCTCTTTCATTCCCACTCCTCAGCTGGACAGGGAGAAAAAAATATAATGAAAGACTCATGGGGCTAGATAAGGACAGGGAGACATCACTCATTAGTTACTGTGATGGGCAAATAAATAGGGGAAATTAATTTAATTTATTGCCAATAAAAATCAGAGTAGGATAATAAGAAATAAAAGTCCCAAATCTTAAAACACCTCCCCCCCACACCTCCCTTCCTCCCAAGTTTAACAGTACTCCCAATTATCCTACCTCCTCCCTCTGAGCATCACAGGGAGACAGGGAATGGAAGTTGCAATCAGTTCATCACACATTGTCTCTGCCATGCCTTCCTCCTCACACTCTTCTCCTGCTCCAGCATGGAGTTCCATGAACTTCTCCAACATGGGTCCTTCCCATAGGCTACAGTTCTTCCTTAACTTCTGTATCGTGAATCCTTTCCATATGTCCTTTCCATGGGGTGTGGTCCTTCAGGAGTGGATAGCTCCAGCATGGGTCCCTCACAGAGTCACAAGTCCTGACAGGAGACTGCTCCAGCACGGGCTCTCCATGGGGTCACAGCCTCCTTTGCGCACAGACACCTGCTCCAGCATGGGGCCCTCCACAGGCTGCAGGTGGATGTCTGTCCCACCACAGATGTCTATGGGCTGCAGGGGAACAGCCTGCCTCACCACGGTCTTCAGTGCAGGCTGCAGGGACTATCTCCTCTGGCACCTGGAGCACCACCTCTACCTTTTTCTTCACTGACCTTGGTGTCTAGACAGTTGTTTCTCTTACATATTCTTGCTCCTCTCTTCCAGCTGCTGTTGTGCAGCAGGTTTTTTTTTCCTCTTGTTAAATATGTTATCACAAAGACACAACCACCATAACTCCTAGGCTTAGGCTCAATCTCAGCCAGCAATGAGTCCATCTTGAAGCCAGCTGGCATTGGCTCTGTCTGGCACAGGGGAAGCTTCTAGCAGCTTCTCACAGAAGCCACCCCTGTAGCACCACCAATGTCCCCACCCCCCAAAACCTTGACACAAAAAATCAATACACATGGGAAATATGTGGCTCTCTCAAGCATTAAATATCCAAGTTTACCCCGCATTTTCTTCCATTTGTTCAGCATATGTCGTCCTGTAATTTACTGCCAAATTATGCAAATGTTGGCCAGATACTGGCAACCTTGTTCTCACTGAAACAGAACGTTGTTCTGAAAATGACCACATTGATTTCCTTGTCTCCAAATCGGTACATACTTATGGAGTGACGGAGTCTGGTGTTACATATGTGTAACCAGAAATACGTTTTGCAGAAAACCTACAGAAAAGAGCAGTCTTATTCCTCCGGTTTGGAGCAAAACATTGGTGCTAAAGATCAGTAGTGGAAACCTGTTGATAATAAACAAATTAGCAACAGACTGATTTCATAGTGTTATTTAGCAGACATTGCATCTGGATGGACCTACTTCTGGTAAAAAAATTGTGCAGCTCTAGGATTACAATCACTGCACTGGGATAGGCAGTCCTAGACCCAAATCAGAAACGTGAGTAACAGGCCATTGAGGTCTCTAATGTGTTCCCTGGAGCTGGTCTGAAAGCTCATTGCAGTCAGTCACTGTTTCTGGTGTTAGAGCATCCCTATTTCTGTTCAAAAATGAGAAGACGGGCTTAGATTTTTCTTCCCTTACTTGATTGGTACTATATATTTATAACTGGATTATTCACTGCAGTATACTCTCTGTTCTGTAGTTGCAGTATTATAACAATGTTCTATCTTCTAGACACTGACATTTAGCAGTTTAATTGTTTAGCTAAACTAGTATTAAACTAGATAGTGAGAGAGCTCATGTAATGATTGCCGGTCCCCTTTGGCATTTATTTGAGCTGCAAAGTCCCTTATGTAATTTGTTCTTTGTTCCAAAAAATCGTCAAGGCTACATCATCAAAATGAAGAAATTGGTTTAATAATTGGAGGGTAAGAAGCCCTTGAAAGTCACTCATTTGCTTGCATTCATTGTTAATAACACTTTGCATACGGAGCTCAATCTACAGAGTACTGATCATTGCAAGGGTCAGTATGTCAATACTGGCATCATTTTGGGACTTGGCCTATAGCGAAGGATCAGCAGTCCTGACCTAGGCCCCTGAATTCCATTTTTAAGAGAAAAAGTGGATTGACTGCAATATCTCTAATTTAAATGATGCCATACATGTACAATGATTATAAGCAAAATATTCATTTTTCCCTTTTTGTGATGCATTTAAATTATGGGCTAGTTTCATAGGATCAATATCTTCTGTGAATGAGCAAAAAGAAAGTTTAATTTTTAGTGCATTTCTTCACAAATATAAAGAAAGTAAAGCTCTCCTAGAAACGTAGCACTTTAAGATTAAAATTTCTTTATACTCCTGTGTATGTCCACACTCCAGAAAGTATTGGAGGAAGGCAATATTAATACAGCTGAAAGTTTCCACATATATTAAGAGCAAATTTCAAAAGCAGAAGCTCTGCAAACTTCCTTGTCCTCACTGGGAAAATTTAACCTCCTTAATAGCACTGCCTAGTTCAGAATGTACTCTCACATCTGTAATAGCTTTAACCATGCAGCTGCACACCTTTCCCCTCTTCATTTCTGCAGCCTGATCAGGATGGCATCCATCTGACATTATGAATACCTGGCATGGAAACACACACTCCATTTTTCATTAATTTAGGCATAGTACTTTGTTCCTGTATCAAAAAGAGTAATGAATTCTGGAACGCATGTAGAAAATCCTGCTATTTCCTGTAAAAGGAAAATCTCATGCTATGTCACCAGTGTACATAAAAATCTTGTTACCTCATCAAATCAGAGCTGATAGCAGCCATTTGGGCTACAGTATAAAGGACAGGTCAGCTTTGGCAGATCTTGCTTCAGTCGTTCAAGGCATGACACTGCCTAGCTACTTAATCCAGTCTCTTCTCTTAAAAGTTATGGCTTGTTTCCCTCCAGCCCTCCAGCAAAGATGGCACGGGGGTGGCTATAGGTGATATTCTTGTGGTCATTGTTTAACATCAGCACTGAAGGCGAGTTTGCACTGTGCCACCAGACTGCAGTTCAAAGAAGTGGCCAGTCTGTGAGCACGGAAAGACTGGTGTGACCTTGCGCTGCATAGTCCTCTGCACTAGTAAAAGGCTGGATCAGATTGCTTTGGTGCTGTGATTTAAAGTTTTATTTAGGAAATATATAAAAACATATATATAATATAGATTCTGATTGTGAGCCTAAAATATGACCTGGAGAAAAATATCTTAATTTCTTTTTATTTTGTTTTTCCTTTCAAGTCAGAGGCATGGAGCTACTGGCCTGAAGAGTCCTGGCAGTAGATCTGGATTAGAAAAATTCACGAGGGAGAGGTCCTTTGGTGGTTATTGACACAGTTAGTTGGACGAAAACTTTAAATCGGAAAGGTGGTTAGAAGCTGATAGATGGAGAACGATCATTCTGCTCTTGTCATGTTTCTTGCAGTCTTTCCCAAAGCATCAAATACTGGCTACTGTCAGGAAGTAGATATGGTGCTAGATGGACACTGGTATTAAGCATTTTGATAGTACTGGGACTGCCTTCTTTTGTTATCCTTATCATGCCTGCACCAGCGTCATTAGGCTAATATGAATATGCACAAAAGAATACACTTCCCCCCACCCCCGCCCCGATGAAATGTTTGCAGTGATTTGTGGCAATAAAGGCATGTACAATGTTACAGTGTAGTCAAATATAATTCAAACATAGGAAAGATTATAAATGCGTGTTATCTACTCTGGAGGTGTAAAAATTAGCTCAAGCCCATTGTCTCTTTTCCAGAGCCTGGAAAAAACATAACCCATTCTAAGACCAATGTTATTTTAACTCTGTTCTAGAAATTAGGACACAGGACAACTAGTTTCCCATGTATTTGTCAGATGGAATTGAAACTAGATTTATTAAAATACACCTGATTTGAAATGTAATCTTCATGACTTGTGGAAACGTCCTAAAAAGTTTTCTTCTTTTTCAAGGCAAGCTTTAAATAAAATTATAAAAGACAAGATTTAAAAATGTGTATGAGTAATGTACCTATTCATTCACTGCACAAGAACTTAAGGCACGTCTATTCTTGAGTACAAGTCGCCAACAAATCGGTGTTAACAAAAATTCTGTCTGAACACTGGGAAATAACACATAACTGATTTGATATAGCTTGGTAACTGCTCTGCTTTGTTCTTACTATCGATAAGCTGAGCCATTCAATCTCTAAATCTCTTGGTTACAGATTGGGTAAAAAGATCACTTTTTTAAAAGCAGTGCAAAGACCACAGTTCTGCAAATGGCTTTCTGCTGGTGAGCTACTGTATCTATACAGAGACCCAGCAAGAAAGCATCTTGTAGAAAAAATTGCAGGATAAAGTCTTTGGGTTTTTTGAAATATAAAAATTAATATTAAATTAAAATTTATCCACATAATAAATGTTGTTTGCAACTTCTGTAATTCCTTGTGAGGCCTAAAAACCCCAGGCTGTTGTGGCATCCATCAAAGCTTGTGTGCGTTTGAAAACTATTTTATGGGAGCAGGCAGTTACAGTTTCTTCTGCATTCCCGTTTTTATTCATTTATCTAAGCAGGTATGGCATCTTTATAGAAAAATAAGAGTTTACAGCTGTGGTTGGATGAGGACAATGACATATAAAGTTGAATAGGAACAGACATTTTGAAAAATAGTATATTACACAATGTAAATTGTGTTATGTTAGGAAAAAATAAATAAAAGTCTTGTCTTGGTATTTTATTGTGTGGCTACAGTGCCTGTCATTATGCAAAAGGACAATGATTCCTCCAGCCATCATTAACCTTGCATTTTTCAAGTAAGAACAATCACTTTTCCTGTAGTTATTAATATTTTAACATTATAAATGTTTATTAAAGTAGTCAAAAACCATTTTCTATTGCTGGAAAAGCATACAGACTGAATTAGTCCTGGGCAAAGAGTATAAAACCATTACTAAGATTTATTTGCTCTCACAGTGCTTATAATCATGAACTCTTTTGTCTTGGACTTTTACAACAAACTTGCTTTTTGGCAGAAATATATAATATTGAACTTTAAGTGACCACTGGAGAATATTTGTGGAAAACAAACTGTGAATTTATAAACATAAATATTCCATTCCCATCCTCAGTTAATCAGGCTATGAAGCTTACCATCTGATCTGAAAACACACTTTAAATCAACCGACACAGCACTGATTTCACTAATTTCAAATGCTTGTGATAAACTGCCTCTTCACAGTTTACGGACCAAGAAATACTGACGAGAATTTTTAAGATGTCTGAAGCATATAGGTTTTGGGTTGTGTTGGCACTGCCCGTATAAAAAGTAGTACAGCACAGCAGGAGAGCCCCACAGGGTGAAACCATTGGTGCCGAGAACCCGATACCCACATCACATTTAACAGGAGGTTTAAGCTGGCCCCCTGATGAATGAATGACTAATGAGTACTCATTAGTGGCTGAAGAATGTTAAGCACACTCCTGGATCTCTTCTTCCAGGTTGGCTTCTTTGGAAAGGAATCCAATTCATTGTTCTGAGACCACCCCAAGATGCAAAACAAAGCACAGAAAAAAGGGACAACTAGAATTGCTCTCCTGATCTGAAACAAAAACTTGGCTATCGGTGTACCTTATGTGGGCATTGCTTGCTGTAGAAATTTATAATGCAAGATACTTCTATGCAAAACAGAACCACAAAAACTTGATGTTTCTATTTAGTATTTAAATTTTTGAAGTGATCCTAAATATCACTGTGGGAGTCTAAATTACTAGCACATATACACAAAATACTCTACACATACACATATTTGAAAGATGATAATCACCTACACATATTTCTCTTCAGGTGACAGTCTTCTTCAAACACTACATGTACATTTATAAAACATATTTAAATGATTTTGTGATAAAGATTCCCACCACCACCACCAATAAAGCTAGAGCACATATTACCTTCCTTTTCTGAGAAATGGAGTGTTACTTAAATTTCACAGTGTGTACTTTTCAGACATGAAGGAGAGATAATATAATAAACTTTCTTCTGGGAGGATCTTTAAAGTCAATATCTACATCACCGGGGTTATACATTTTGAAAAATAAAAGCCTTGAATTATGTCACACAGTGATAGAGGACTGGCTAAACCTTTAGAGTTAACAGTATGGCAGATTGGCTTTCTAGCTTTTCACCTCCACAAAAGTAGCTTCAGATTCTGGTGCCAGTTGAGCTCAGAAATAAAACGAGTTTGCAATTTTCCTGCTAATACCTAGTGATTAGTCTCAAAGGACTGGTGCCTGGTTCCGGATGATTACCAGCGCTAGTTTAATAGAAACTTATCACAAGCATTGTAAGGGTAGTACAGTATTAGTGAAGTGCATTGCACAGCAAAATAAATTCACAGCATCTATAGCTAAAGTCAGTGCTTCTAGTCGCTGAGTCTCAAAAATAGTGTGCTAACCATTCACCTTAGCATGGTCATTTTTCAAGAAGTCATGTCCAGTAGAGAATTAGCATGCAGATGGTGTTTCCTTCTCCTCCAGGAGATAAAATTTGAATCACACTTCGGGAAAAGTACAAGAAGATTTGCTGTCTTGATGTACCTCTTCTGTAGATAAACAGTAACAGTTTTAGCATTCCATAAGGATAGAAAATGTATTAACAGGTATAAAATTATCATTTGAAGGAATAAAAATTAAAAGGTCTGTGAGTGACATTTCTTCCTATGTAGATACAGACAGATACACACTACTTATTTTCTAGATTTAATCCAGACATAACAGATGACAGACATTAATCTCCATGTAAGCATAGAAGCCCTTCCTGAACAAAAACTAACTCAACTCTATGTTCATGGAACACTTCTGTGTGTATGAAGGTTGAGGGCTCAGGTTAGTAAATACTAGTCCACAAAGTGTTAATTTTATCAACTATAGATATATGTTCTAAGTTCAGATATTTGTACAATAAAACAAAGCCCCCCCCCCCAAAAAAAAAAGTAGTTTCCTTTTTCTATTTA
>NW_010411115.1:4870-8665 GCF_000710305.1 Buceros rhinoceros silvestris | reverse complement strand
AAAACAAAGCCCCCCCCCCCAAAAAAAAAACGTAGTTTCTGTTTTCTATTTATAGAACAAAATGGAACTCTTATACAATGACTGTATGAGAGGCAACAAAACTTTTCCTTCCTTAAATCTGTTTTGCTTCACGTCTTCTTGGAAATGTCTTCTAAGTGACAGAGGTTGATTTTTCTTGAATGTTATTTAAAATATTAGCATTTTTATAAAAGCTCATTTGAATCTGCAGTATTTCTTTATGAAATGTAATATAATCAAATTGCTTATCCAGATCCACACTGCATTACTTTTTTTATAATGGTGCGATAGCTGCATTCATTAGAGTTATACTTCTATAAAAGCTAGGTGAAAACAGTGAGCAATCAGAGCCCTGTTCTCTTTACTAACAGATCAGTATTTGCTGAAAACAAAGACTGAATGTTTTCTACTTTGCATATTTAAAATTATCTGTACCAAAAAAAAAGAAATAATGTCTATTGCCAAAACCTATACACGCTATTTATTATGTCAGGAAAGAGAGGACAGGCTTAGTTCATTAAAAAGTTGTTAAATTTTTTATTAGACCCTGGCTAGTTAATCCATAAACATGAACAAACCGCTTTTTCTCAGTTTAATATCTTGCTTGCATCATGCTGTGCAATAAGTAAGAATGTGCGCAAGAGGCAGCTCAAGTTTTGAAAAGTTGCATCTTTTCATACAGCTGCTTACCATATGAAGCAGTGCAGATACACACAGTACTCTTGTTTAAAGCACGGGAATGTTTTTAATAAATATCTGGCATTACGTTTAATGTCTTTTATAAGTTATTTTGATCTTTGATTTGTTCTGAGTGCCCTCTACTGAAAAGTAAGATGAAGTGATTAATTATTTAGAACTCAAAGACATAATGCCTACAAACCACATTAGACAGTTGTACATTATTAATAGATATACGTATTGATATATGAAAGCCTTTAAAGCAAATTTACTGTTCCAAAGATAACTGCATTATGCATATTTGTACATGTATACTTAAAAATGGTGTTTGTTCCTTCTGCTGCTGACTTTCCTAAAATACTTTTTTTTTTATGATCTAGGATTATATAACCGCAGAAATCCAGTGCATTGTTGAGTAACAGACACCTCTTGAGAGTTTGCTCCAAAACCCCCAGAATTCAATAAGAATCTTCTCATTCATTCAAGTGGCTTTGGATTGGTCCTAAGTAGGTATAGTATAATATTAATCAGTTACACAGACAGCTTCAGGACTGTTCTGCTACTATAGGACAATAATAAATGAGAGAAAGCAAAAGCAGCAGGTGATTGAAATTTGGACACTGAGAAACGAATTATAGATGCATATATGTATGTTATGCATATATATATTTAAGTATGCACATATCTTAACCTACAACAGTTAAAATGAGATGTTCATCTTGAATGCTAATTGAATTCTTAATGTTCAACAGGATTCCCATCACCTATGAACTATCATGGTTCTACTCAACTGATATTAAACAAAATTCATACCTTAAAGTGTTGCATTATTATATCTTTTAGTGCTGAATGCATTGTTGTGTATAGTATTTTAATCAGCATAAAAAAAAAAAAAAAAAGCTCAAAACCCATAGGCATATACAGTTTTATTGGGATAGTACAGACATGCATTCCCAGCCTGGGTTTCAAAAGAACCAAGTCATCTCTGTTAACGGTCTAACATTGCTCTCAGCCAAAGGATATGCAGATTTTTGGTTGAAATTGATAAAACCGGAAAAATATGATGGTTCCTCAGCATACTGTTTACTAAATGTGGGTAAGAGTGAAACCTACCTGGTACTGCCAACCAAAATGAATGAGCTAGAGATCCCCTGCCCATAGAATATAAGCCCAAACTCTCTCCATCATACTGCAAGAAACAAGGCATGTCACCAGCTCTTGAATCAAAACTAGGTGCCTCTGAACTTTATCAGCCAACTTCAGTAATTCTCTCTACTCAATACACTGTTCATTAATTTATTGGAGTCAATCTCAGCCTCCTGTTCTAACTTGCTTTTTTCCTAGTTTATGCCTTATATCTACCTTTTAAGCAAAGTTTCCTTTATTAGTGTTTTGATTTTTTTACTAGTTGGAGCAGGCATAACTTTATGTATTCATGTATCTTTTTTTTTTCCCAGTTTACCTACCTTTTCTTTGATTCTGTCTTTTCAGATGTTTTTCCTTAGTTTCCCTGAAGAACCACTTCTGGTTGGTAATTCTCAGCACTGAAGCAGTTGACTGATTTAAACTCATATTCATGCCAGTCTCTTCTATTTTACATTTTGTTTTCATAAGTTTGTTCACCAAATATCACATAAATTGTGTACTGCAAGATTTCCTAAATGTTTTGTAATAGATTCATTAAATGTCAGTCTCCATTACCCCTGTATGCTGATTTTTCCATGAAAACTACATTCAGTTCCTAAGTTTCACCATCACTTCCACAGAAAATACCAATAAAAATTTATTAGTTCACTACCTCCCAGTCATACTTCTTCTCAATGAGCTCGGATTACCGTACTATTTCAAAATTATATAATGTTATCTCATTTATGATGTGGAAAAATTGCTACAAAGATAATTACTATTCAGGTTTGTTCCTTGTATGCAAAGTGCATAACATATATACAAGTGCATCTGCAAGTGTGCAGACACACACATTTATTTTATTTTTTTATTCAGGCTGTTCCAATCCAGCCTGTTCCAGTGTGTTGTTTGAACAGATTTACCGCTTCTTAGAGGGCGCATCTATAATTCCACATAACCGCACAGCAATACCAGCCAGATCCACTGATATTCTTTGTAGCTCAGATCCTCATCTTCAGTCCAAACTCTGCTGTCACTCAGGCAGTCGAGCAAACTAAGGAATCTCTGGTTCTTCCTAATTGCTCTAACACATTGCCGTGCAACACCAGGAATATGTGGGTTCAGGGAAAAGGACAGACTCCCAAAGAAGGTAGTAGGCAAGGGCTGCAGTCGCAAATCCATTACATAATCACTGGGCTCTCTACACATCTCTGCACTGCTGGTTGTAATGTGTGCTGCCCACAGGAGGTGGGCCTATGCATATGCAGGACATCTACTACAGTTTGGCTGTTAGACTCATAAGACCTGCATGGTTCGACTGTTCATTTCATGGACATCTAGTCCTTGCCAGGGAGCTTTAGAAAACATGTGGTCTCAATCACATTCTGTAAGAGCTCAATCCCTGTTCCCACATGATAGCTCTACCAGAGCATGCTTTCTCACTCATGCAACTTACCGTCTGTGTCCTGGTGAGTGTGGGCAGTATGCAAATACCACATCAGTACTTAATAATGTAGTTGCTATAAGAATCTTATGATCCACCATTGAGCCTCTGCATATTCTTTCAAGTCCCTGTCACACCCTGTGGAGCAACCACACCTCAGATCTGTAGAGTAAGGGGAAAGTTGGGTAGGGAAAATGTAAATTGGTTTAGTCCTCCCTCCCAAATCAGTCCCATTAGCACCCCATCTCCAGCCCTATCACCAAGCAGCTATTATTCTGCCTTTCTATGGTAGTCTGCAAAAGCAGACACTGTGTGCAGGAGGTCAGTGGAAGGGTTCTGACTTCCCAGAAGATGAGTAGCTGAAGGAGGAGGTTGTGCAAGGAGATTTCAGGACGATCTTGGCCTGTGGCTTCCATCACGGATTATGTTCATCAGGGAGCAAATCCAAGCACTCCCCATGCGATCAGACTATATGAGGAACTGGGAGGCTAGTGAAGGGGGGATCACTTCCCCCAGAACCTCTTGGTTCA
>NW_010411115.1:0-4792 GCF_000710305.1 Buceros rhinoceros silvestris | reverse complement strand
GTTCAGCAGTGCAACAGCTTGATGCTTTCTGTCGGTGCCGTTATCTTAGAAGACTGAAATTCTAAATCACAGCACTGGACTTACTCTGCACTGGGATTCATGTGCCTGAGCTGGTCACCTCTTCACAGTCAAAGCAGAAGAACAGGTATGCTAAGGCATAAATTTATCCCATCTAAGGCAAACAAATAAGAGGGTTCAGATAAATCACAGTACAGTATCCTCTTCAGTCCATAAACTATAAACAGATGACTGAGCTGAGATACATGCATTTACCCCATCGATATCTAAATACAAGTAAGTGGAATCCTACCCATAAATTCTTCTACAGCCCTTCTTTTATAGACCTAGCTCTTAAGCACTCATGAGCTGTGATTTCTAGATGATCTTTTGTTAATGGACTGGCACAATGGAGTCACAATCTGTTAATGCGTTTTTAAAAAGCTTTTAGGCTGCTCTGAAATAGAGCAAAACCTCATCAAAACTTGAGTGTAGAATGTCTCACAACCAGACCTACAAGTGGATTCTTTACAGGCTTCTTTCCATTACATAAAATGATGGCTAGATATGGAGAAAATTCTGGTCATATTTTTTTATTTACCATGAGCACAAACTGATGTCTTTGGTGCCAGGCTCAGAATTCATGTAAAGGCTTTTAACTTTATGAAAAAGCTTGCTTTTATTTTTTTCTCCTTTTGTTTTAAAACCTGAATTTTTAAAGGTCGTCTTCTCAGAGTCTTCTCCCTAAGGGCATAATTCACTGTTAAGAAAGGAACACTAAACACTCAGTGTTGACAGTTATTTGGCAGTGATTCTACCCTAAAACTGTGGCTTGATTTCTGAATTTTACAGTGAATGGGAGGATGCTGTAAGTAGAGTACTCCAGAGGTTTGGCCTCAGTCAATTAATATATGACTGATACAAATCATCATTATATTATTTTGTCATGATATTTACTGCCTTTGAGGGAGTACGTTGTAAACCATTTGGGAAATGCTCACATTTTTAAGAGAAAAAGTACTTGTGACAACTAATTCTGAATAAATGTAGGAGTGCCATTTTACAGGTATAGATTTTCTTAAGGGGCTTTGAAATGGTAAAACATCCTCTCCAACCCTGACACGTTCCTTCTCAGATAACTATTTTGTGAATAAAATACATGTTATGACACCTTCCTGTAAGGACACAGAGAGACCAGATATTAAGAGAAGCTGCCTCTGAAAGTTTGTGAACCACATATTTTGGAGACTCGGAGATACTAGCATGGGTGTTTGCCTCTGCTCCCATTTCTTTCACTTTGTGCCTCACCAGAATTATTTATTTAAATACTTTTCAGATATATACACAGTGATTGAATGATGAGTTAGAACTCCTGATATGAAATCTTGATAAGAATATTCATGATTCGGTCACATTTGAAACATGTTGGTTTACATGCTTGAGTGGTTACTATGGGTATACTGTCCCATATCCTGATCCATTCCAACATCTGTGTCTACATCACAGGACTCCTATCAGCGGGGTGGGCCAATGTGATAGCATATTCAAACAAGCTAAAAAAAATCTATTTTTTCTATAAACATGAAAAAAGAATTAAAAATTATCATGCATGTAAAATAAAATAGACCCAATATAGCCTTCAGTCTTATCAATAGCTGTGACCTCTAGGCAGGTTCTGCTGCTGTCAGTTTTCTTCAATGTTTACACACTAGATCAATAACTTTGTCAATATTGTATGTAGTGATGTGCCAATTAATTCAAGATGGGTAACCAGAGTTTGGGGTGGGGTGGAGGGAATCAGCATCCCTGGCATTTATTTAAATCATTTGAAAAACCACAATTACTGTATAAGGAGGAGTTCACCAGTAAATCTGACTCCCTTCAGGCCAAGTGAAAAGACAACCCTTCAAACAGGTGCAGCACACTTTTCCCAGCACACCAGACATACCTGCTCATTTTGTCAGTCAGCGTTGGAGGAAAAACTAATTCCTTGGTCCTGTGTGCTCCCTTCACATCCCTTCTGGGAAGCCACGCACACTGCCAGCCCCCATCCCTACCAAATTCTTCTATCAGTAGCAACTGCACACTGCTTGCGAATGAAAGACCCCATAAAGAGTGCCCTGCATGGTGCTAACACATTGTCTTTGAGCAATGCTAACACATTGTTTCTGGTTTATTCCCCTGACTGCAAACTAAAAGGAGAGCAGCGATTAAGGGATAGTAAAAATCCCTGAAATGACTGTTCATGCAAAATTGCTGTTGTGTCAATTAGAATTACCAGAGATTAGTTCCTTTCTCTCACCGAAAAAAAAAAATTACAAATTATTAGAGAATAGAAAACATCCTTCTAAGTCTAACAAAATTTACTTACCACGACCTAGGTGGGAAACAGGCTTTCTCAGAATCAGCACATGATATATCACTTTATGATTGGACACATTACTATGGTCCCATGGTCTAGCCAAAGTATTATGCAGCAGTTGTTGAAGTAGAATAGACTTGATCACAGCAGGAAGAACCTGATTAATTTTCAGTTACCTAAGGGGACCACTTTGGTTGAGGATGGCCGAGGAGTACTGCATTTCTGCTGCCATCATCAGACCTTCCTATAACATATCTCACCATGCAAATAGCAAAACTGGCTTGTATTACATGCCAGACACCCTGTTGGGTCAGCTCTCCTTTTTCCCCAGCAGAATACGGGCAGGTAGCAAGAAGAGGAGGGAGATAGAAGGGTGAGACTGATCCACAGGATTGTATTGAGTGGCATCTTCTCATTGTAAAAATTTGTTTTCTGAGTTCATTTTCCAGAATCAGCTGCAAACAAGAAAAGTAAATCATGAGCCACTGGTTAGGAGCTGAGAATTAAGCTCAGTCCTGACACAAATGGATGTAATTTCTGTTGTGAGTAAATGGCATTGTACCCACTTAAGCCAAAGCTGAATTTGGCCAGTAATATATACCAAGCTCCAAACTAGCTATGACAGAGATAATTAAGAAATAATGACAGTGGAATAGAACAATGTCGCAGGATAAAGGTCTCCTGCCACTCATCAAATGCTGAAATGAGGCTCATTTATCATGAATGAATGTCGAGGAAGAGAAGGTGTCTTTTAAAAGCATGAAGCTTTACTCTTTCGACAATGCTGAGTAGAAATTATTTGTTTCTATTATGTGGAACTAAATGATTGATACAGATGTAATAATCTTGTTCAGTGGCTATTGACAGTACGGATGAACAGGTGTTCATTTCATAAATAGTTGACCTACTTTATTCTAATTAGTTTAGGCATGAGATGTCTTAATGTATTGTAGCAAAAGAGTGTGGTCCTTCAAAAAAAAAAAAAGTTTTTGCTGTATTTGCACTACCACAAATTATTTCTCCGGGTTTTGTACTGCTCCATTAGGACCTAATCATACACTCACCAAATAGCATTGCTGTAAGAGGGGGATACAATGTAATAGGCCACAAAATCCTCAGTTTATTAGGCTTTTTAAAGAAGTATTTTGGAATAAAAATTTGGAGCTGTTATAGGAGGCACTCTACCATGAGATGATGAAGTATAGAAGAACAGAACCAGAACAAAAATTATAATCACCAAACAAACTGTTTGTGAATGGGCTTAGGCTGGTAATAGCTCTTGGAAATCCATAAGGAATATGGTTATAGCCATCTCACTAGAAGGCACATACGGACCTAAATTCATTAGATGCACAGGAATATCTCAAATTCATCAGTAAAATCTGGCTGCATTCAACCGTTCTAGTAGTAAAACATACCTTATTTCACCAAGGCGTATGGCTGGTTTGTATTACCAGAGACAGTATTTTGAGGAAGCTGTCTTCATTAAAAAACTTTGAAAAGTCTGCTGAGAAAGAAAAAAATTCATTATTCTATTCAACTGAGTTCTTCAAACCCACCTACTTCACAGATCACAAGATTATTTCAGCCTGACTTCTTACCTGCAGCTGAAGACACCTCTCTAATGCAAGCCACAACCTCATTACTCAACAAATGAAACTAAGAAAAAGGAAGGGAAGGTAATAGGGGGAAAAAAGGCAAGAGAAATTGTTAACATGCTACCATTCGACAGGAATGTCCTTTCAAGGCACCACATCACACACACATGCTTGAATGCGTTGCCTCTCTGTGACCTTGCCTTTCTTCCGTTTCAAAATGTAGGTGAAAAATGATAAAAATGAGAGGCTGTGTGATGCAGGTGATACAGCCAGCTGTCACGGAGCGGAGACAAGAAAGCCCTTCAACTGAGAAATGGCAGATACAAGAGGCTTATTACCCCCAAAGTACTTTATCGGGTAAAAAAAAAAAAATCAGGAGGAAACTGTCTGCAGACCACTCTCCTCACCTCTTCCAACATGTAATTAGCCATCACACAACAGGAGTCACTGCTCCCTTGCTCCATTGCCTGTCACTAGCCTGAAGCCACCTCCTGAGAGAACAACACACCTTCAGCCACTCCCTCACTCTGTTTAGGACTGAGGATTAGCCAGATGAGGTTTTCTAAGCACATTTTATTTCCATCTGATAATAATTAAGACCTCTAATGTATCAACAGTCAGGGCCTGGAGGGCACTGCCAGGTCAGACCATCCCTCCCCACGCTCCGGAGCTGCCCTCGCCCTCCCCAAGGCCCAGGACTCCACCTCAGCCCCCAGGCCATCACGGTGGCTGATGATGGTGCCCCAGTGACACTGCAGCAGGGCTGGTCTCCACCTCCCACAGCCCTGCCCTGCCCGGCCATGGGCCCCACCGAGCCGGGCCCACATCCCGGCCC
>NW_010411114.1:77788-92037 GCF_000710305.1 Buceros rhinoceros silvestris | reverse complement strand
GCTGGAGAGGAGCGGGCTGCCCTGGCACGTTTCGCCCGGGAAGAGGAGCGGGGAGTCAAATGAGAAAGCGTGGATTGCGTACAGATTGTATCTGGATGTCCTGGCACGGTGTGTATATAAAAAAAAAAGTTTTCTGATCTTTAAGATATTAATACTTGGCTGACTAGAGAAGGCGTTTTCAAGTTCTGAAGGACCAGATGTGCGCTGGGTTTAAGGTACCGGAGGAAGTCGAAATAATTGCTTTTTAACTTGCTTGGAGAAATGAATTGCAAACACTTACAAATGCACCGAATCGGCAGTAGAATGCACTTTATATTCATTTTTGCACTGATGATAATATCTTTCAATAAGTCTGTGCTGGGCAAGAATTTGAAATACAGGATTTATGAGGAGCAGAGTGTTGGATTAGTAATTGCAAGACTATCGGAGGATGTAGCTGATGTTTTATCAAAAATGCCTAACCCTTCCTCGGTTCGTTTCCGAGCCATGCAGAGGGGGAATTCTCCCTTGCTTGTAGTCCGTGAGGATAATGGAGAAATCAGCATAGGAGCTAAAATTGACCGGGAGCAACTCTGCCAGAAAAACTTAAACTGCTCCATAGAGTTTGATGTGATCACGCTGCCCACTGAACATCTACAGCTTTTCCATGTTGAAGTGGAAGTGCTGGACATTAATGACAACTCTCCCCAGTTTTCCAGAGCTCTTATCCCTATCGAAATATCAGAGAGTGCAGCTGTAGGAACCCGGATCCCTCTGGACAGCGCTTTCGATCCAGATGTGGGGGACAACTCCCTCCACACTTACTCCCTTTCTGCAAATGATTTTTTTAGCATTGAGGTGAGAACCAGGACTGATGGTGCTAAGTATGCAGAGCTCATCGTGGTTAGAGAGCTGG
The DNA here is from genome assembly GCF_000710305.1 of Buceros rhinoceros silvestris. NCBI lineage: Eukaryota > Metazoa > Chordata > Aves > Bucerotiformes > Bucerotidae > Buceros > Buceros rhinoceros. The sequence continues at coordinate 91,142 of NW_010411114.1, read as the reverse complement.
ACCGGGAGTTGAAGTCAAGTTATGAACTCCAACTCACCGCTTCAGATAAAGGGGTGCCTCCGAAGTCTGGATCATCCCTCCTGAAAATCAGCATTTCTGATTCCAATGACAACAGCCCTGTTTTTGAGCAGCAGTCGTATGTAATCCAACTCTTAGAAAATTCACCGGTTGGGACTTTGCTCATAGACCTCAATGCCACTGACCCAGATGAGGGCGCTAACGGTAAAGTCGTGTACTCTTTCAGTAGTCATGTGTCTGCCAAAATTATAGAGACTTTTAAGATAGATTCGGAAAAAGGACATCTGACCCTCCTGAAGCAAGTGGACTATGAAGTAACCAAATCCTATGAAATTGATGCTCAGGCTCAGGATTTGGGGCCAAATTCTATTCCAGCTCACTGCAAAATTATAATTAAAATTGTGGATGTGAATGACAACAGACCCGAAATTAACTTAAACCTGATGTCCCCAGAGAAGGAAGAGATAGCTTACATTTCTGAAGGGTCACCCCTGGACACTTTTGTAGCCCTGGTCAGAGTTCAAGACAAGGACTCTGGCATGAATGGAGAGGTTGTTTGCAAGCTCCATGGACATGGCCACTTTAAACTTCAAAAGACTTATGAAAATAACTATTTAATCTTGACTAATGCCACTCTAGATAGGGAAAAGAGATCTGAATACAGCTTGACTGTAATAGCAGAGGACAAGGGAACGCCAAGTCTCTCCACAGTGAAACACTTTACTGTCCAAATCAGTGATGAAAATGACAACCCGCCCCGCTTCCAGACAAACAGATATGAAGTTGTTATCTTGGAAAATAACTCTCCAGGAGCATACATCACATCAGTCACAGCCACAGACCCAGATCTAGGAGACAACGGGCAGGTGACCTACACAATTCTGGAGAGCTTTATTTTGGGAAGCTCTATAACCACCTATGTGACCATCGATCCCTCCAATGGGGCGATCTATGCCCTGCGAACCTTTGATCATGAAGAAGTAAATCAAATTGCCTTTATGGTTCAAGCTAGGGATGGAGGGAGCCAGCAGCTCGTTAGCAATGCCACGGTTGTGCTAACCGTCATTGACGAAAATGACAATGCCCCTGTCATTGTGGGGCCAGCGCTACGCAACAGCACAGCAGAAATCTCAATCCCTAAAGATGCCGGAATTGGCTTCCTTGTCACCAGGATAAGGGCTACAGATAGAGACTCTGGTATGAATTCTGAACTTAGCTGCTCCATCGCAGCTGACAAGGAAAACAGCATCTTTGTGATGGATCCCAAAACCTGTGACATCTCTATCAATGTGAGTGTTGAATCAGTTCCAGCAAAACAATGGGAGTTTTTTGTGATAGTCCAGGATAAAGGCAGTCCTCAGCTTAGTACTAAAGCACTTCTGAAATGTACCGTTTTTGAGTACGTCTATTCATTTTCAAGCACAGAAGCAACTTTGATAAGCCAGCCCTCCCTGGATGTCTCCATGATAACGATTATATCCTTAGGATCAATATGTGCCGTGTTGTTGGTCATTATGGTTATCTTTGCCACAAGATGTAATCGAGAGAAAAAGGACACCAGGTCCTATAACTGTCGCGTGGCAGAGTCGACCTACCAGCACCACCCGAAACGACCCTCAAGACAGATCCACAAAGGGGACATTACATTAGTGCCAACAGTTAATGGCACTTTACCCATCAGATCTCACCACAGAGCTTCTCCGTCATCATCTCCGACCCTGGAAAGGGGACAAATGAGCAGCCGTCAGAGCCACCACAGCCACCAATCGCTGAACAGCCTGGTGACAATCTCCTCTAACCACGTGCCTGAAAATTTCTCACTGGAGCTCACCCACGCTACGCCAGCTGTTGAGGTAAGGTCCATACGTCGCTTTGCACATCCACTCACTCATGCATTCACTGGGGAGTGTGGAGGCACTCGGCCTGCTGCCCCTGAGAGCAGAGGGTGGTCAGGTCTGTGCCTGATGAGAACGTGCTATGGATTTCTCTTTACCTGTCACAGCTTTGCAGTTTTACTCCAATACCGACTGAATCCATCATCATGGGGAACAGGATCAAATCCATTATCACTAGCATTATTTCTTGGTTCTTCCCTGTAAGGCTGAAACAACAGAGTGTGACACAGACAGTACTCTGCTCTGGTTTACTGCTCTTCCTCTCTTTCTTCCTCACCTTCCCTTTCCCTCTGTATGATTCTGTTTGAAAAATAGTGCCAGAGTATTTATATAGAGAAACAGTACAGGAAATTCATTAATCGGGATGGAGAACTGAAAGGTTAAACGCTGACACTGTTGAAGTACAGCTGTTGTAAAATATGATTGTAGTATCTCAAACTTTGGGACAACCCTTGTCAGTTGTTACTGCAACTTAATGGCTTAAGTAAGAGCTGTGTCCTGGTAACTCTTCACATGTAGACCAGTGTCATTTTATTTTAAACTAGGATCCTGGAGTGGTAAAGGGTTGGTTCTAATCTATTAAAATGAAACAAAACTCCACCTGTGTTTAATTACTTGTTTTACTTGTTAATGAATTAATTATTACGAGTTCAGAGGCTAATGATCAGCAGTGCATTTCCTCATTGTACAAAGGCTTCAGATGTTCCCTGTAGCAGATGCTATACTACAAAACAGTATGTTGTACTGCATTATGTATGTGCAGGAATTTGATGTAATTAAAGTTAAAAAAAAACCCCAAACCTCCACAAACAAACCTGAGAAGTGAATGAGTGGATTTACAGCTAGGAATCTGAGCTTTCTTTCAAGGAATCAGTCTTCTCACCTTTTTTTCAGCAGGTGTCTCAGCTGCTCTCGATGCTTCACCAGGGCCAGTATCAACCAAGGCCAAGTTTTCGAGGAAACAAGTACTCCAGAAGCTACAGGTAAGGATCTGAACTGTTCTGCTACATATACCTGCACATGTATCAGAAAATACAGACATGTAGTTTTAGTCAAAAGCAGAGTGTAACGTACGTGAGATAATTTAATTCCACCATCACCACAATTCTCTTCACAGATATGCCCTACAAGATATGGACAAATTCAGCTTGAAAGACAGTGGCCGAGGTGATAGCGAAGCTGGAGACAGTGATTATGATTTGGGGAGAGAGTCTCCAATTGACAGACTTCTTGGGGAAGGATTCAGTGACCTTTTCCTTACAGATGGGAGAATTCCTGCAGGTAAGAGCACAATGGAAGCTGAACAGTTTATTTACAGTGCTGCCTGGCTGTCACTTTGATAAAGCTGCTACTGAGAAAGCAAAAATTCTTTAGCTTTCAAGTCCTGCGTTTCCTTCCTTTTTGCTCTGCTTCATGATAAATGTTGAGCTGAAGCCTTCACATATCTTTCTAGTAAAATGAAACGTCAGACACAACTGAAAATCTGCCCAGAGCAATGCCTACTTTTTACTGTTATTCACGTCATCACGACCTGGCTCCAAATTCCGCCCCAAAAGCACGATCTGCTCCATGTCCTTAGACTTCTTAGGACTGGGTGGATGTTTTTGCAAAGCCAGGCAGTTGTGGTTTGTTAAAAATACACTGAACTGTAATTTAGGAGATACATTTTCCACAGTGGGTTTGATCCATACTGTAGAAACTTCCACGATTCAGAAATGGATTGTGAAAGCGGTCTAGAAATATGGATGGAGAAGAAAGAAAAGTGTATTTATTTCCCTCTGAAAAAATGAACTTAAGTAAGTGGCAAGGGAAGGATCTAAATATGTCCAGATTTTAAACCTGGCAACCCTAATTTCTAGATGAAGGAGCTTAAAAGGTACGATTCAGGGGCAGAGGGCAGAAAAGAAAAAAGCTAGAAGAGGATGAGTGAAAGGAAGATAAACACACACACATACATATTCATGTGTAAGAAGTCCCACTTTTCAGTTTAAGCCCAGTTATAAGTTGAATTAAAGAGGCTATGGGAAGTGATGCTAAGTACAGATATGGAAATTTTGTAATTACTTTAATAATCACACAGCCACTGGTTGTACCCTAGGTTATTTCAGATCATATTCAGTTTTCTCTATATAATCAGCCGGGCCAGATAATTTCAGTATGGTTCACTGAACCAAGAGCGTAAACTTAAAGTTCAGTAAAGTCATTTTATACATGGGGCCACATAGCTTTGTGGAGCGGTGCAGCACATACTCCCTCCTACAGCGGCCCCCACGTACTGCCTAGGGCTGGAGGAGGGGAGCTGCAGCACTGCAGCTCCTTCCCTCTGCTGCCACGGGAAACACCAGTGAGGGGGTTGTGCCTGACCTTGGTGCCTTTTACCCTGAGAAATAGGCCATTACGATAGGGAGGAGTAAACCACAGAAGTTTAGTTTGTTCTTCTTGCACATTTCAACTTTACAATTTTCTTGGTATGTTTTGCTCCAGATTAGGTCTCGTAGCACCTACCCATCCATTCACCTGTCTCCTCAACTTAGTCTTACGTACCCAGTGTTTCAGAACTAGAGACCTTGAAAAGTTACTGTTTTTTCAGAATCCTGAACCGAAATCTGGAGTCATAATATATTTTTATCCTCATCTCCCCTGGCTCCGACTACTTCTTCCTCTGCCAGCTAGCAGGAGGCATGTCTCATTCTCTCCTGTGGTTGGCAGGGAGGCAGGGAGGGATCTGCTGGAGCTCTCAGTTGCCCAGGGAACTTCAAGTGCAGTGGTGTTTGCACTGGCATCTAGCCCTGCTGCTGCCAAGGAAGAGCCGTCCCCTTCCCGGCGGGCAGCTGGGGGCTGCGGCAGACGGGAACAATTACCCTCTTGGCTGGCTGAAATGCCCACGACTGGTTTTCAGCTCTTGCAATTCGCTCTCTAAACAGGAAGCCAAAGGTTAGGATTTCCAAAAGTGTCCAGCTAATGGCATTCAAAATTAAGGAAAACTGCTGAGCGCATACAGAATTGGGTTGGACTATCAAGACGGGCATTTAATCTCATCCAGATGTCCACTTGTCACTATGCGTGGTCTTAAGCCATCAGCTAAGTATGCTGAACTTGTTGAGATGAGACCTGAATTGGTCTGCAACCCAAACAAATAAAAAGGAAAAGAAAACTTCCTGGAGGTTTCCTGTTCTCCGTTTTGAAAGGTTTCTGCATTGTCAGTCTGGACACAGGCAAAATGCTTTGAGAAAGACCTTTCGGCTTGTCTCTTTAAGGAGGAACTGGAAATAATGGAGCCAGTCCCTTGAAACTTCAAAAATTACATGATCGGAAAGTTCAATAACTGTCCTTCAAAGACTTGTTTCTTTCTGTCTCTCTTTTTAAATCTTCAGCAATAAGCTTTATATTCTGGCCAAAAAAAAAAATGCTGTTGTGCATCTGGGTTTTTTTTTATATATTGCTGATTTAAGGACAGATTGTGATACCATTCAGTTTCCTCAGAGAATCTGAAGTTCAGGAATGTCAGTATTTATTATTTTCTACCCAAACCAATCCTGATAACATCAGTAACAAAACTCACAGTAAGACAACTCTCACCACCACTGAAATGCTGGACCACAGAAAGTCTCTCATGAATTTACAGGAATCTGCTTAATTAGAAGAGTAATCCTCACCTTCTGGCATGAGCTGAGAGCTGATCCATGGATCACTTAAATATCTTTTCTCCTTTCTACCTCTCAGGCATTTTCTGTAAAACAGCACATTTCTACTTTTCACACGTGGGAACAAAGCAGCTGAAGGCATTTCAGCCACTCGTATCAAAACTCCAGCCACTGATATTTTCCAGGTTGCTTTGTTTATTTGGAGCTCACTGGATCAGCAGGCCACTTGCAACAGGTTGTGCAACATCCAGCCTGCAGCCTGAGCCTGTGTTCTTGAAGAGATTCGTACTTTCACGTGTAAGATACAGAGAATACTTGGAGGAGTAGAAAGAGCATTGGGAACGCAAACAGTATGTGTAAAGCGCAGAGATAAATAACGCTGACGGTACGAGAGCAGGACTTTATCAATCACTGGTACGTGCTAAGCTGAAATAACTCTGTTCCGTTCTGCTTACACCATTGCAAAAAGATTTTGTTGATAAACTAAGTGGAACCACAGCCAGATGGGAAATGTGATGAGAAGGAGAGGAAAACTTGCAGGGCATGAACGTGAACATATTTTACGTATTCAATATATAAAAAGAAAGAAAAGGAAACGCTATTCTGCATGGGTTAATCTAACCATTAGTTGATGGGGGATTAGGTAAAAGAATTCTTATGGTAGAAATATGCATAAAGTCTGGCGTTTCCAAAAATTTTCTCCTGAGGTATGTGACTCAAATTCAAATTAGTGGGCCCTGCAGCACCTAGGTGTTTTTACAGCAGGTCTGCCAGGCACCCAGGCAGCGCCCAATCTGAGCCGAGGCTTTGTGTCCTACAGAGTTGCTTCCCTTTGGGGAGGAAAATTTGGCCTTCTCCTGGCACATCCCTTTTTGCAAGTCATCAAACAGGGCTTTGCCTGTCTCCACTTCCAGGGACCATTGCCAGACCTCTTCAGGTGCCCTCCACGGGCCAGTTCAGACCAGCATAGCTCCCAGGGATGCAGTCACTTTCGCTATGATAATGCTTCTTCCTGAGAGACACCAACAAAACCAAGAAGCTGAAAGAGCGGCTCTGTCGTCTGCCACTCTTCAACCCCCTGGCCAGCCTGGATGGGCACTGTATGGGTTCCAACACCTGAGCCAGCATGGTCCACTAACCTGAGCCTCAGAGCAAGTGCATCTCCAGTATAAACATGGGTGGTGTATGGTGTGCGAATTAAGCCCTAGGTATTCCGATACCGGATTAAAATGTAACTGATTCACTCGAACAGGTGATACAGCGGTGGACCACCTCGTATTCAACACTCACCTCATAGTCAGATCAAAAGGAGGTGTGTTGAAGAGGGAGTTCCCTCTGCACGCTGCTGTTCTTTCTTCTTTATTTCCCCTGTCTGTTTATTCCCACTTTATTACTCTGATATGCTTCTCTAATTGCATGTGGAAGACTTCCCTAAAACTTAAGAAAATGCTTGGAGGTAGAAACACCATTTTATTTTATATTTTTTTAATGAAACAGCACTGTACAACGGGAATGAGTGGCTTTAAGTGCTTGTTTTTCACCTGGGATTTACATGTTTACCTTCAGCCCTAGTTAAGAGGTCGCATCACTGTCTTACATGTCCTGCATTTATCGGTCTCCGTTTTGGAGTCCATTCAGAAATGGAAGTACGATTAGATCCAGACCGCTTCTCTTTGCCACCTTCCTGCACACAGAAAGTGAACTCAAACACCAGCTTTGAACATCTTGGGAGAAGTTCGGTCTTTGTGGTGGTCCTTGTGAACGTAAGCGACGTATGCAACAGGCAGGGAACGCTCACTCTCCTCTTTTCTCTCTCGCAGCGATGCGGCTGTGCACAGAGGAGTGCAGGGTTCTGGGGCACTCCGACCAGTGCTGGATGCCACCGTTGCCCTCTCCTTCCTCCGATTACAGAAGTAACATGTTCATCCCCGGGGAGGAGTTCCAGTCGCCCCAGCAGCAGCTGCAGCAGCAGCAGCAGGGCCTCGAGGAAGATCCACAGCCTGCTGATGCCGGCGAGAAGAAGAAGAGCTTTTCAATGTTTGGTAAAGACTGCCAGGGCGAGGAGGATTCGGGGGACACCTGTACCTCCTCGCTTCTCTCTGAAATGAGCAGCGTCTTCCAGCGCCTGCTGCCTCCCTCGCTGGATGCCTACACGGAGTGCAATGAGATGGATCGCTCCAACTCGCTGGAGCGCAGGAAGGGACATTTGCCAGCCAAGACTGTGAATTATCCACAGGGGGTGGCAGCCTGGGCAGCCAGCACGCATTTCCAAAATCCTGCCAACAACGGGCCCTCTCTGGGGACTCACTCAAGCGCGCAGCCCTCCTCCAAATGGCTGCCAGCCATGGAGGAGATCCCAGAGAACTACGAAGAAGATGATTTTGACAACGTGCTCAACCACCTCAGTGATGGTAAACACGAACTCATGGACGCCAGCGAGCTGGTGGCAGAAATTAACAAGCTGCTGCAAGATGTCCGGCAGAACTAATTGTTTCAAAAGCCTATTTTTCCATATTTATGGAAAACTGGAAGGGAAAAAAACAAAGAACAAAAAACAAACTGAGAAGAACTGGCATTGCCAACTAGTTGCATTTATCATAAATGTGTCTGTGTATGTTGAATATTAAAATACTGTATTTTCATATGTACACAATGCAAGTGTGATTATCTTTATCTGTATTTTAAAAATACATTTGTACCTTATATTTATGTGTAATTTAACAAATAAATTTTATTTTTGTACACCCACAGCAAGCATGTTTTCCTAAATGTATATAGATGGTACCACCCTTGTCAAACTTCCGGCATTCTTGCCACACGGGCATGTTAATAGAGAACAGCAAAGGGAGGGATGTTGCTTTCCCTTGTTTCTTTTACGTCGCAAATGTTACAAATATGAATTCAAGCCAGTGAAAAGTTATGCAAACGTTAGTTTTAATAAATGATCCAACACCTTGTTGCAATGTTTCATTCTTACAATAAAGAGTTGTCAACTCGCATGAAACCTATAATGTCCTTTTTATTTTGATGCTTTTGGTCTACAGAGTCATTTTGCCATTTAACTAATGGATTATTGCAGGCTCTGGTCTTCCTCTCTTTTACCAGTAAGTCTGTTCCCAAGTGAAAAAAATAATGGAATTCGGTGATGGGATTTCCAATGTTATTTCAGGAAAAAAAAAAAGAAGGTAAATTTTTTCTGCCACTGTTATGCTGCAAAGCCAGTTGGGGTGAGTGGTGTACACTTGAAAGACAGCAATAAAATCAGCTTTTCTGACCTCAAGCTGAATGCTCAGTTTATGTAAATAAAAAAATGCAACTGACTGCTTTATCCCTGTAAATGACACCAAAATAAAAGGAATGTTGTGTCTCTCAGGAAACCAGCTGATTATAGCTATATTTTGCCTCTGCTGTAAGCGTGCCTGCCTTATCTTTGCGAAGTAGTGCAGAAAGACTTGGACCTCCTAGAGAAGAGCTGTCCTGCCTGGGTGCATTGGTTCTTGGTGAATCCCATCCTTCCACAGAGGGGCTGCTCCCTGTACTGAAGCTACCTCAGTGAAAACAGTGATTTATCCTGCGGTGCCATCACCACTGAGGGGTGGAATAACTAATGTTTTTCAGATAAAAGTCTATGCGGTCCCTTTAGTTCCTTTTTTTTTTTTTTACCTTAAAAATCCAGAATTTTATTGTGTGCATAAAGCTTTACTTGTTTGGTCTGTGTATAAGGAAACTCTAATCTCATTATTGATCTCATGGTGCTGTACAGGTGTAGATGTTTGTTGATGCCTGAATAATGGAGAGGTTCCCAACTTGTTTACAATTCAGGAGTTCCTGAGTATAGCTCTGCTGGTTAATAAATACCATTTAATGAAATACCAGCACCTCACATTTCTAACCAGGTATCTGTACTGGCAGATGAAGCTGTCAAAAGGTCATTTGGTCAATATGACTTACACAATTAGGGGAACTGGTTTATCAGCATTGGTACAAGAAGATCCTCTAACACTGGAGACTCTCTTTCTGTTTAGGAGAGTTGTTGTAGGTCCTTTGAATGCCAACAAGCTCTCAGTCTCATTGAGGTAACATCTATTACTGAAAGGGAGAATCATAACATCTCATTTATTAAATGTTTTAAAACCTCTTCTCTGTTTTTCCCCTTCCTTCCCACTAATAGGCTTTAATGGCCCCACCCAGCCTCACCTGGCTCCCATCCTCATCCCAAGGGCTCAGGAGCTCATTTAAGCTCAGCCTGGGGCATTCAGTTTTTAAATGAATGTTGGTCCCTATCCTTGCTTCCTGGGACTTAATTTATAGCAGTCTCCAACCCCATACTCACTTGCTGCTCACAGGAATCCTTGGATAGCCACTCATCCTTTTTTTTACCCCTCATCCAACTTTGCCATGTTGGGATGGATGCTGTCAATGGATCCTGCTACCAGCACGTGGCTCAGCTCGCAGCATTCAGGTACTGTAGGATGGCACTTTGTCAGTGAGGGTACTGCTTTGTTGGGATTACTCTCCACAGCTGGCTGGTCTCCTGCTCCACACCCTGAACCAGCCCTGCTCTTGGTGCTCCCTGACAGTATCTCATGCCCCATGTTCATCCTCACTTTTGCCTCTTTATCAACAACATCAGGTTGTCTCTAGAACCAGCCTAGATGCTGTAGGTGTCTTACCAAGTCCTTAAGTTCATAAGAGCATGGCTTCTTCCTTAGCTGGGTTGTTTCTGTCTCATCTCGGCTCCAACCCTTTTCAGTTTTCATCTTCATTAGTATCCAGTTTTTGTCCTGCTCTCTAAGTTCCCGCATCCCCACCTCATTCTCCTTCCCTCAGCTCTCTGACTCTGCTTCTCTTAAGTCAGTCCTCCCCATGTACTGTAGTCTTGTGTTTACGAAGTACGTGGTGTCCCAATAACACCCCCATGACAGAAATTCCCATTTTTTACCCCTTCAGCTGGGTCTGGTTAACATATTGCTCAAAACCTCTCTTGCCCTTGTTCTTCATGTGTGATTGTATGCTCCACTTGGGTGACTGTATGGTGTGGCAAGGGCTGATGTGCCTGGCTGCCGCTGACTCCGCACAGGAGCAGATCAGGAGAGGGAGGCTCAGGCAGAGCAACTCCCATGACAAACTCATGCCTGTTTAGGAAGTCACAGGGTATTTGATTCCAGCCTGGTCAGACATGGAGCGTGACATGTACAGGGGGACTGCCGGTTGTAGTTACAGTGTACGAGATGGTAGTTTGACAAGAGCTATTGAACTTGGAAATTATTTCAGTTTTCTGTTGACATGGATGAAACATTCTGTCTGTTACAAAATCAGCAGCAGAGCGTGAACCTCCCCTTCAAGTGGTGCAGTTTCCTCCTTCATAAATAAATTCAGATGATACTGCTTCCCATTTCTAGAAGAGGCAGTATTAGACCTCCAGGCTCAGACTAGCTTGTGCTGTCTACAAGGCAGCCTGATGATAAGCTCTGTTTTCACAGTCACATCATCCACTGGGGATTACGAACCTGCTTTAAATTTAAAATCCTTAAATCAGGTTATGCCCACTGGCCCATGTCGCATGGGTAGTTTCAATGATTTAGAGAGCCTTTGTTTGCAGAGGGGGCTTTCTAGCAAAAATGGGTTGCAATGGACGTCTCTGGTAGCACTAGGCATCCAGATATCATAAAATACGTAAGGTTTTCCCAGAAGGGATTTCTGTACCAACTCCCAGTAATAGTATTTGGTATGCGCACTGCTGCAGGAAGCTTATCATGTAAAGAGAGCAGTTATCAGACCAGTCTCCAGGAGCAAAAATGTTTACTTCTTTTGTAGCTGAAATGCATCAGAGTTTGAGGTGTACTTGTTATCGATAGGAAGCTTGCTGAAAGATCTGTAGATTGTGGTAAATGAGTGAAAAATCTATCTTAATCCTACTGTTAAAAAGTCTCTCTTTTTCTCAGACTTCCTTTAGAAATGAGAAAATTTTTATTTATACGCGTGTGTGTGTGTATGCATATATGAAAACCCTAGCTCCAAATCTCTTCTGTGTCAAGAACAGGGAAAATGGGTATTGCACCAAAAAAAAAAAAAAAATCTGGATTTGTTACATTTTGACAGCTAATAGAGGATTAGGGGTTGATGGTGTCTCTTAAACACCAAACACGAGTACGATTGTCCTGTCCAGAACACGAGGTTGCTAGCATTTCTGTAAATGCTTGACGCAGTTTTATCCTTGAAGCTGGAAAGTTCTCCTCCTTGGTGTTGTAATGACAGAAAAAATAATGAAGTCAGCAAATATAAATTACCAAAATACTGGTTGTTACTATGTACTAGTGGTTCTGTCATTGCTATCACAGATTAAATCAGACTTTTGAACACATACAAAGCTCAATTAATGGCTGCTCAACCACTATTTTTTTTTCCAAACTCTGTGTATGTTTTCTTTTTAATCGCTTCTGAAGTGGATAAACTCAAAAATGTGCTGAAATAATCATCTTAGGTAGCGGGTTGTCTGACCACTTATTTAATTTGTGTTTAAAGTATTTCTGTAACCACTGCATCGCACTTTACTGTTCAGTGTCCATTAGGATAAACACATTGAGAGGATGTGGAGGATGTGGCTGTCAATAATGTCTTTGTTGCATTCTACACCCTGGTCATGTTTATAGTTACTTGGTTTAAGAACAGCAACAGAAAGCAAACAAAAGCTACCACAAAATATTTAACCTTTACAGTTTCCTATCTTTTTTTAATGAAAAATTGAAATTCATAGAAAATGCCAGGAAATTTAATTTCCTTCTCTTCTCTGCAGCCTGCAGAGGCTGTCAGATGTTTCCAGAGATTAGAAGACTTGAAAACCTCAGCTGTCAGCCACATATATGACACACAAATTTTCCATACCACAGCACCTAGATTAGCATAAGCAGCCTGAGTTTGCCTGCAAGATGTTAAAAATAATAAAAAAATGCTGGGTTTGTGAAGAAAATCTTACATTTAAACTTTTCCAAAGAGGACAACACATGGAGGGTTGTCGAAGCTGCTTTGAGGACCAACTGCAAAAAAAGCTCTCTCTTGCTTAGATAGCATGAGGTTAATGCAGTATGTGCACTGAGGTCCTTAGGAAACTATGGCTTTTGTTCATTTGCCTTCAACAATACAGACTCTTACAGAAAGGAGTGAAATTGTGCCTGAAAAGGTATCCCAGGGTCACACTCTGTCAGCACATAAAACTTGTCCTGCATCATATTCCGTAACGCAGCTTATATAAATAAAAGGAAGTGATAATATCGTTAACTTGAATCAATAAAAAATATTCATAATTAACAACACTGATGCACTTTACATCCTCGGAGCTGTAGAACCATAAATGACTGAGCACTTTAACGATCCCAGAATGTTTTTTTTTTTTTTAACCCACTACTGAAAAAAGAGCATCTCTGAAGAGATGCACAGGAACGGTTTAAACTGTACTGTGAAGCTATTTACAAAGGAATTGGTAAATAAATACCTTGTTTAATTGAAGCTCTAGAGACACTGTCAGAAATCAGTAATAACCTAAGCTGAAATTTGACCAGTGCACACATTCTCCCACCCCTTGCCCAAGTATCACTGTGGGCGATACAGTGAGAAATGACCGTGTAAACTGTTTTACAGCTTGCATGAAGTATTTAAAGCATCGCTGTGCATCACATTTCATTGTGACTTTGGTTTAGTATGAATTCAAGAGAAGAACGCACAACGTAATGAATCAACAGCACCCCGATACGTGACCTAGATATTTCTTGAAGGGCTTTTATCCTTGTAATGACCACA
>NW_010411114.1:63679-77676 GCF_000710305.1 Buceros rhinoceros silvestris | reverse complement strand
TGCCGAGTAAGCTCCAGAAGTTCACAAAGTCACAGAAGAAAGCTGCATTGCTTGAGTAAGGCTTCTCCTCCCCCATTTGTGAAGACAAATATTTTTAAGCATAATAAGGTTAAAGCTTAGGTTAGAGCTCTTAAGTAACCATAACATAAATTTTATCATCTGAATCCTGACTGTAGTATCTCAAGGATGGATGTCTAGTCGCTGATTGATTTTACGTCTGTGACTTATAGCATTGCCAATGACTCTTGACATATAGGTGTTTGACTCTGTATATACCACATAAATACTACATTAAATTCCCTAGATGTGGAAAATATCTGTGTCTGCTCACACCAGTCTGTCAATGCCTTAGTTCCTAAGGATGGGGGGCAAGCAAGCCATTGCCTAACTCCGTGCCTAACACCGAGGTTTCAGGGCCTTGGTGCTGCAGAGGTTTGCCTGGCTGAACACACACTCCCCCCCCCTCCACAAGACTGGACTCCAGAGAAAATACAGGAAGAGGGAAAAGAGCCGCACGCTGCGACACGCTGGAAAGCAATAGCCTGCCCTTCCAGGCGGTCACCTCTCAACTCTCATTTCTTCCTTTTCTCTTTGTGGCTGAAGATGTGTGTTGTAAACGTTAAAAAAAGACAGCAGCTTTAATGGTTAAGAATTGAAACTGTATGGTAGGCTAGTGGTTTGGGAAAGGAGTTGAAGCTTTCTGGGGAGGGAAAGGGATTAGAAGCTGGAGTTTCTCATGGCTCTGATCATGACAAAAGTACCCACTATATTTTCATATACTTGCATTTTGCAAGGAAGAATTGTCGTAAGCTCTTGCTCTGAAAATAGGATTGATCGTGATGGGGTTTTATTTAAAGAAAAAAAACTTTTAGTGTTAACTATTTATTGTTTAAAAAAAACCCCTTTTACCTTTAATCCAATCCAGTATACTGCCCTTCCATCTTCTCCCTCCAGCAGCCCCTGGGCATTCCTCCCTGTGCCCTTTGCTGCCACTGTTGCCCAAGCCAAGATAGTGTGGGACAGCTCAAGTAGTCGATCTGGCTGAAAACTACTGGCTTCCTCATGGTGACACGCATGCTGCTGCGTCCCGAGTATAGCGTAGCCTGGGCTTTGGTTGGCATCCATTGCTACAGACCAACGTGCTTGGTCACTGGTGAACACGCCAGTGTTGTAGTTTGAGAGCATTCCCAAGAAAGCAGCTGTGACAGCACGGCATGCAGGGCGGGCTGCAGGACCTGCGTTATGTGCCAGCTGCTCGGGTGATGTACTCTGAGCGCTTTAGAGCTGCGCTGCCGCTAATACCTAGACTAAATGGTTGAGACGTGGCTGTGGAGGGTGGTCTTTCCCTGTAGACTGGAGGTCTAATCCATACTGCCGTCATCTGACCAGTTCAGGTCTGACATCCCCTGTTGAGCACAAAGTTCTTCCAGTGTATTGCACAGAAAGCACGTGAGTACTCTAGATCCTGCTGTGTTAAAAGGCACCTATATTCTTTTCTGCATTTAGCCTTAAAGTGCTGTGAAAATTAATGTGAGAGGAAGCTTACTTCCTATTTGTTCACTCAAATAATTCCTTCATTGTTTTGTCCCTTCTTTCATTCATTTGGATACTAATACTCTTCATCTTGCTGAAACACTGAATGAATTTTTTTCCCCCAAAAAAATAAATCTAGCAGCGGGGAGAAAAGGGACTGGGAAGCCCAGGCTGTCCCATGTGGCCCAGGAGAGCTCTCTGCATGTAAATTCCACAGAGTTTTCACAGCAAATATGGACAGTGAGGACAGTGATAATTTAGCACGAAAAAATTTGAAAATTATTCTGTGCAAAATGGTATTTTTGAGCTGCAATATTTACCCACTTGGCAAGATTCGTTTCCAGCTGGTAAGGCAGTGTCCTAGGGTCACCATGGTGATGTTAAGTAGCAACCATGAATTATGCCTTAAAAGGAAGTGTTCTTGCTGCTGTGTATGAAAAATGAAACAGTCTGTCACATATGGTACTGTGGTTATAATAACTTGGCATAGCTTAACTTTTCAGAAGATAAGACTTCAGCAATGATTATATTTAGATCTCAGAAGGAGAATTCAGTCTATCCAATCACTATTGTGTACAGAAAAAGTATCTAAAACAAGGGAAATAAGCAAAGTCTTGAAGAGAGAGGATTGTGTTTGAGTCTCCTTTTCACAGGCTCCAGCTGGTCGTGAAATGTAATGGTTGCTCTCTCTACACATCAACAGATTTGTTACATGTTTAGATGCGCATTGCTACAAACCATGTTTGAAATGGAAAGGGAGGCATGTGTGAGCCTGGTAATCAGTTTTACACACAGGGGTGGACCACAGACTTGTTCTGTTTAATCGTGGACGGGGTAGTGAGAGAGGCTGATCGCTGACACCCTGGAAAAAGCTAATTATAAGAATCTTGTGGTCTAACGAGCTGAAGGTACTGCCTGTGTGTGAGAGAGCATGTGGAAAAAACCCATTTCTAAATTGATAGAGTAGTGCAAGAAGGGAAGGAATAGGTTAAAAAAATTTCCAATTTTCTTGTTAATCATCAGGCCTGTGCTGCTTCGAGTAATGCCCATTATCCACGCTGTTTGCAAACTGACAGGTAACCTGGTTGGCTTTTATACAAATGATGACAAACAACCGCAGCAGCCTGGTGCACCTCTGACAAAGAATGATGGACATTTTTTATTCAAATAAAATGAAAACATAAGGTTGGTAAATTGGCAAGCTCGAGACCACCTGGGCTTATTTTGACCCATCTGGCTTTCTTGAATTCTTACAATAATTAGGTCACCTAACTAAAAAGAACCTGTTGGTTTGTATCCAGACTAGGAGAGTGCTGGTGGTGAAACGATCTATTTATCATCTTTTCAAGATATCAGCAGGTGGTGCTTAAATTCCTACGCATCCTCAGGTTTGGATTTTTGTTGTTAGTTGTGAAAGCTTACGGCTGACCTGACTCTGTGGAGAATCCCACAATTTAAACTTTAAAAATCTTTTAGACAATGTAATTTGGGCATTATTTCAGTGTTGGAATAGGTGAATGGTGCTTGCACTGCTCTAAGGAACCAAGTCACGCTTTCGCAATCATGCCTTATGATCTTAAAAATCTGTGAAACAAAAGCAGAAGTGTAGATGTATATGTTGAAAGGCAACCAAAATTCAGGTCTCTCTGGTTCTCGTCTCACTGTAGCGCTTAGAGCAGCAAAGAATACGCTGCACGTGTTCGAGTGCACAACTTCATATGGGAAATAGCAGAGAGATTTATCACTGAAAACATTTGTAAACAACTGAAAACTCAGTGGCTTTCTGCCAGCGTGGGTGGACAGCCCTAGCACGTTCTGATGCTCTGTATTACTCCACACAGATTCCTTCACCATCTTTCACAGAAGTCTGCAACAAAATACTCATAGTATATGCAGCAGTGCAAGTTAACTGTGCAGAGCGACAGCGAAGATTTGTCAGCATCTGTAGTTCTGCGTTTTTGCATGTGTTGGAGTAAATTACTTCATTCCTTCATACCGCAGGGAAACTGCTTTACTGGAAAGGTATGCACGTGTCATTAACTGCAATCTTAAAATACAAGATTTAGGCAACAGAAACCACGTATTAAAAATGTGTCGGAAAGGAGCTGATGTGATTATTTGGCAATTAAGTTGGAATGAAACTTCAAAAGGTAAGATATAAAGCACAGCCACTTGTATCCATGTAGGCTTTACTCAACTGAAAATATAAAAAAAAAGAGATCGTGTTCTGGTGAGTGACTGTGCATTCTGTGGGGTTCTTAGATGGCTTCATTTCTGAAAAGTCTATAAATTCAAATATGGAATGAGAATCTCTCTGTGGAATGCATTACTCCTTTGCAAGTAAGCAGCACTCTGCTCTAACTGTGTGCCAGGGTTCAAGTACCTCGGGGAAGGTACTGAGCCTGCTTGAGGACACTTAGCTGGACGTCGGACCTGTTTCTGGACAAACGCTCTGGGGCAGCTGCTGTGCAGGACCTAGGAATTTGTGACTGGCGGATCTTGTCAGGTATCTGTCTTACTGGGTACAATTCACCTGAAACTGGTGAGGACTGGGGAATACTCTCTTAATGCAGAGCTGATTGAGCCTGATGGTTCCAGCACAGGATATTTAAAGCTTGGCTGAGGCCTGAAAAGGCTGGATGTCCGTCAGAGCTGGCGAGAGGCATCTGAATGCATTTGGTACCTTATTTCAAGGACTCTTGGCTGCCTGGGTGGCAGCCAGACTATGGTGACTCCTCGGGCTGGCGGGATGAGAACGACTGGCTCTGCCAGTTCCTCCACCCACTTACGCAGTGGGCCTCTGGAGAAGTTTTATGCACACTCCCTCATTTTCTCCCCGCTTGTTGGACTAGTGTCCAAAAAGATTCATACCCTCTCTATGTCCTGGGGCTCTGACTGAGCTGGCCACGTAGCAAAGAGTGCTTCTGGAGAGAGCCCAGCTCATAACTTGGGGACTGAATAGTGGTCTGGGGAGGAGAGATCTGGTGTCTTTCCTGACCAAGTGCATTGTCCTTGGAAATGGTCTTTTTCACGGAAAGCAGCAATGTTATTATTATCTCTCTATGGAGTCAACAGGCAATAAATGAAAGCCTGCCTGACTTCAGAAATGCAAATTGATTCCTTCAATTTGGAGACAGCTTGTGTTCTCTCCATTCCCCTTGGAATCTGAACACACAGAAACCTCTGCCAAAATTAAGATGATGCTGTGAGGGTATCGGAAATAGCTCTCATAAATATCAACAGGAGGCAAACACAAACAAACATGGGTGCAAAATGGTAGCGTCCACTCAGTTGGGCTGGGGGCAAATCTGCAACGAGAGAGGAATGTCACCCGGGTAGAAGGTGCATGAGACAATACTTCAGCCCTGTTTTTTTTCCTCTTGAGAATTGTTCTGCAGTATGTTCCCAGCTAATTTACAGGAGTTACTTACTGTACGTTACATACGATTGGGAGAGTGTCATTGGGCAATTTAGTTAAATGTTGAGCCTGGGACTCATTGTATAAGACCACTGAAAGTACATAAGGTATGATAGATTACTTCTAAAGAACATTAGCAGTAATGTTATGTGTTTAGTATCGTTACGTAGTTTAATGGTATATTCCCATAAAGCATTCTTTGAAGGAACAATACCTGAAATTAAAAAATAAGGGAGAGTATGCTGAAGAATCTCTCCAAATCCTTAAAAATGTGAACAATTTTTGTTAGGGTTGTTGGATACAACGTAATTATCCTTGCTTGTTTACCTCAGAGTTTCGAATACTTATTTCAGAAGAGATTTTTGATGAGAGATTCCAGTTGCAGCATGATAGGCAGAGATTTTTTTCCTATTGAATTCCAACCTGCCTGGCAATGGCTGTCTGGTCCAGACTCGCTGGAAGGGCTCCTTGCTCCTCCCAGTATTCCTCTCCACAGTTTTAGGAAATTAGTCTGTGCCCCATAAGGGAATTTAATAGCTTTGGAAAACTCTCAGGTGCATCCTTAGTAAACTAAGTAATTTAAGTATTTTAAAAAATAGCTTCTACTAAGCCTAATTTAGCAGGCTTACTTAGGCACAATTTTCTGGTGTCTTCTCGAGCTCCAATATCTGTTAACAAGCTATTCACTCCAGCCAGCTCTGGCTGCTCAGTTGAATCACTCGATATTTATGGTTGTTTAATCTACTGGGCAAATAACCTAGAATATATACTGCTGGGACTCAAATTTGGTTTTTATAACACAACCTGGAATTCAGCAAAATACCTGGGTTCAGTCTGCTCAACCAACAGGATTATTCTCTAAATTATTTACAATGTGCTTTCTTGGTTTGAGGTTGGGTTGTTTTTTTGTTTGTTTTTTTCATTGCATTTTGAGGAGATCAATGTTGAGTGTGTTAAATACCAAAAATAAAATCAGAATGACTTACATTGCAGGTGAATTGATTTGGCTCGAGGACAAACAAACTATGACTGAATGCAAAAAAAGAGGTTTCCATAAAGTGAATAGCAATAGTCTGATGAGCTGGTATGGATGTTTTCTTGACTTTACAAAAAGGATATGTTGTATTTTTTCCAAACGCGATTACTTTAAAAGGTACTCAGGGAATACAGTGGTTATTTAAACATATGAGGGAATGCATGGAGAGTAGCGCCACTCCGACTGGACATTAGGAACAAGGTCTTCACTGAGATGAGAGGGTGGTCATTCACTGGAACAGGCTTCCCAAGGACGTGGTCATGGCACTGAGAGACACAGTTGAAGAAGCATTTGGACACGCCTCTTAGTCGTATGATTTAGTTTTAGGTAATCCTGCAAGGAGCAGGGAGTTGGGCTCAATGATCCTTTTGGGTCCCTTCCAGTTTGAGATACTCTGTGATTCTCTGATTTAAAACAAAACTGCAATATCAGACTACTGACAAAAGCTGTTTTGTAAAGGGACATCTCTAATAAGCCACAGCCAAGTACCTCAGAAAATACAACAGGTTCCTGGGTCGTGATGATTGTACACCAGAAGATAAGCGCATTTCTTCCTTGCCCCCGCAGAAGAGTTTATATACATACCTCAGTGACTTCAGGAGACAAGGGGAAAAATAACAGCCAAACTGGAGATAAAGTGAGAATATTGGTGATATTGTTCATTTCACAAACAACAGATCAAATTCATATCTTTCGAGTAAGTTTCAAGTTATTCCAGTTTTCACATGTGAGAAAACTGACACAGGCGTAGACAAGTTCAAAGAAGCACTGGAAACCAAAAGTAGGTATTAAGGGCAGCCTCCCGCTCCAAACCATGCTCAAAAACAGGACGAGAAGTGCTTTCAAAACCGAGTGGGCTCAGCCAGGAGATAAACTAGTTCTGTCGTATTCATGCAACCCTCCGTGGAATGAAGATGCAACACAACTTACAGAAAGGCAGCTCAGGCTAAGCCGTGTCACTGGTAATGGAAACTGAGGCAAATGTCCTCGCATGTCTTCCTGGAACACCACGACTGCTTTTTGCTCACTTATGCATATTAATAAAGTGTTTTCATATTGCTGGACTGGCTTTTTCCAGTGGAAGCTTGCTGAGTGCAGTATATCCCAGCAGTTTGAACTCCAGGCTGGGCAGATAAATATCTCCTTTTCAAAAAGCCTTTTCTGAAGCAGTGCAGGTTCTGCTATAACTTAAAGAAAGCAGCATGTTTCTATCTACAAGAGTTTAACGCTGGAAGGCTGTCTTTTAGCTGGTTTGGGGGCAAAATATTTAGTTTTTCTGCTGGATAGTGGAAATGCTTAATTGTTTAAGACAATAAGCATATTCTTAATATAACTCTTCATATATCTGGGGTTTAGTTCCTTCCTTTTCTCTAATGAGATGCAGTTTATAAAACATTATCTGGTTCCCTACTCCAGAAAATGGACATGTTAAAAGACCCATAACAGTCAAAGCAAGAGACAACGAGGAGGATGTGTCCTGGATCTCATTCAAGAAGGGCATTAACAAAGAAAATGGTACCTGGTTTACTGAGCATGAAATCTGATCTCCAAAACATTACAAATGGAAAATGCATGTCTTCATCCTGCTTCCACATCTGAGTTTGTTTTTAAAGTGACTTCTTAAGGTGGAACAGGATTAAGAGAAAAGATTGGAGTATCAGTAGATGGTTGTCTGAGGGAAGTGCTTAGGATCATTTTGGTCAGTTGGAGAACAGAGCACAACTCTTCAGAGAGAACACGTAACAAGCACTGTGGAGTGGGATCGTGAGCCTTAGCAACTGCCATTAGAAAGCATTGTTTGGACGCTGGGGGAATATTAGGGAGAAGGAAGTATCCCCATGGTATCTCCTGTACTATTCTGAGCTATGGTAATTTTTTCTCCTCTCTGTTTGTTTAGCTGGAGGCTATCGGAAACTAGAGTGATGAGTAACAGGGATGTATGTTTAAATTTAGATGTGGGCTCTGAGTTTGGTTGAGGATTCAGGACTTTTAAGAAAGTTCTGTAAGAATCAGGAACTTAAAGGAATTGCAAGACTGCAAGAGACAGTAAAATGAATGATACAGTCATTTAGATGCAAAACCAACTAAGAAGGTGAGGGCGGGGATGGAGAAAAAATGCGGAAATGGAGAACCTAAGTGAAAGAGCAGGACACTTCTTTCAGCCCAGAAACTGGCAAGGAGCTCTGCATAAGCAGCTCATTCAGTTTCTGCAAAATATAACAGGGTGGAAATTAGAGACAGCAAATACTTATTAGGTTATACAGGCCATTTCCCAGTGCTAGCAGCGAAGGGAAGAGTGGAAAGTACATCTCATGCCACTCTCTCATGTCCCCTCTGGCTATATTGGGAAATGACTTGAATAGACTCCCGTGGGAGCCCCACCCAGTGACTTTTAGTCAGAGGAAGTTTGGCAGCATGTGAAATGGTGGGAGAGGGGAGGCAAAATGTGGGAGATGCTCTCGGAGATGGCAAACCCCTTTGCTTTGTGACTTGGAGCACTCCTGTTGATTTTATCAGCATAGGAAGTGACCAAACGCTCTGATGATAATCTGGTTTGCCCTAAGAGCACACCCCAGAACCTTCCCTTCAGCTGTCCTCCTTGGATGCTGTGCCACTCGTGCGCTGGAGGTGTGCCCACAGACCCCGAGAGTGGTTCCGGTGGGCAGCAGGGGATGTGCCAAAGGGATGCTTGACAGCAAGTGGGAAATTTTGCACACTAAAAAAAAAATCATGGCACTTGAGCTCTCTTGACCTGATAGTCACAAAATTATAAAAGCTGTACCAGTTTCACTGTAAAAGGGGAGAAGTCCCTTTGACTGGCCTAAAAATAACACGATTTTAAACTAAATGAGATCTGCTTCTCTCTCTTTGTTTGCTGTTCAGCTCTGTGCTCTCTTTTTTTATTCCGGTTTTGAAGTTAAATTCCTGTAACCACTGCCGCCAGAGCCAGGTCACATGGGTAGCGATTCAAGACTGAGTAATTTTGTGAGCCTTTTTCAATCACCCAACAGGCATAATTGTGGCTGCCAGGGAAGAATCTAAGTGTTTTCTTTTCTTTTTTTTAATTTATTTTTCTTTTTAACTTACGGAATTTTGTTCGAGTAGTTTATCTGGATCTGATTTTTTTAATGCGTATTTTTTAAATATGTTGGCAGATTAATCTGAAGCCACCTGACTGAGTTTTTGTTTTGTCTGATTTTTTGAAAACAGTTATTCTTACATTTCCTCTCCTTTTACCAAGGGCGTTTGCTGGTGTGCCTTTTTAAAACGCAGTCTCAAGCAGTCAGTCATACAGTTACTTTAAACCACATTGAACAAAGAAACTGACATGAAAAATATTTAAAAATTAAAATTATTTGCCCTAGCACGTGAAAGGTCTGAAGTGAACGAGTTATCTGCTTTAAAGATTAATGAAAGCTTGTTTGTTTTGGTAAAAGAATTATTCTGGCATCTTGCAATGTGACGTGGGTGTGAAGTAAGCCAAACTATGCTGGAGTCTTCTTTTAATAGCCGTGATAGTCTACTCTTCTCCGAGACTCTGGACAACAAATGTTTTTGCAACTGTTACCATACCAAGTCTGCAAGATCTGAGAGTCACCGGTTTATGAGGTATTGTGGATCTGATCTTTGAGGTGTTAAAATAGTGATATCCTTTGAAGTTGTAATAGCTGTGCAGATTTATATCAGCTGCAATATCTGGCCAAACTGATTAACTGATTATTGGGGGAGGTGTGCCTTTGATCTCCTTCAGTTGTCTATGAAAGGACAGCCCGGTGCATTACTCAAGGTTTAAGACACTACCAGTGCTTTCCTGTGTAAATCTAGGGGAGAGCTAAAAAGAGGTTTATGTTGTTGGTGTCTGAAGTAGTTTGTGGCTCACAGTCTGATGGAGAAGTCCAGGGAAGCTCACGGTCACCGTCTTAACCACAGGAGATGTGTAGCTACCAGTAGCCTTTCCCTTGAGCAGCAATGAGCAAAAGGGGAAGAATATCATCAAAACTGAGGTAGTTTTCACCATATCAGATAAATGAGACCATTCTATCTCCTGGAGGTAAAACCAAACCAAACAAACAAAAAAAACCTCTCCACAACAAAACCCAAACAAACAAAAAAATCCCAACTCTATATCCATAGAATACAACTATCATTAAAAGTAATATGAACAACCTAGTGGAAATAGGTATTTAATATCTATATCAGAGTGTTCTGAAAAAGAAAACTCACATTATGGGTTATTTTTTTCTTACTTTTACTCTTGCTTCAGTTGGGGCCACTTTAGGACCCTCCTAATGGGGCAGGAGAGGTCTTGGGAAATTAGGGGATGGGCATAAATATTCTTGTCATCCATTACACGATGACAGACCATTAAAATATATATGCTTATCAGCTACCACTTCTTCTTTGTATTACTTTATTTTCCTCTACAGTTTGGGAAATAGGGAGAAATTGCTTTAGCCTGGAAAACATGAACTGGATTTGTAAACTGTTAAACTAGAAAGTCAATCAAGTAGATATTATGGTTTCATTCTAGTTAAACACTCCATGAGTATTGAACGGTAAGTTAACATATGTTGATAAAAGGTTTAAATACCTGTTGATTTTTTTTTCCCAAAGGATTGCCAACTGGTTTATTACACAGAAGTAGATGAAGGCTAAAAATGAAAATAAGATGGATCATGTGGCGGAGAAATGTATAGGTATGAATCAGGCTATAAAGAATGGTGTTATACTGCTAGAAAGGCTGATACCATCATATAAATTGGATAATATTTTAAGAAAATGCAACATTTGTAGAAACTGGTGAAAATATGGATAGTATAAAATTTTTAATCTTATTTTCATATGCAGTGACACAACAAATCGGTTTCTCTTACTGAGAATGTGTTCTGACAGAGCTGAGACGAGAAGGTGAGAGAGAATTAAGTGGCCTGCACGTACGTTTTTGTCAATTAGTTTTTGTTTATGTTCAGAACTTAAACTATGTAATAAACTTTAGTGACATACAGAAAGATTTTTTCCATTGGGGAAAAAAAAAATCCATATTCTCATTTTCAATATTGCTTTGAATTACAAAAACCCTTGGAATTTTGCAATATTATCTTCAAGAAGCAAATGAGAAGTTAGGCTATACATTTTGGATATACTTTTCTACTTATACCTTTCTGTAAGCATATTATTTTCAAATTTCTCAACAAATATGAAGTTAAAGCAGGATAACTGAAGATTTTTTTTTGACTTGTAATATATATCCCTTAAATACCTCATTTTTTTCTGGCAAATAAAATAAAATCTTGATAATTAAACACACTAAATTATGCCTTATTCCACTATTATCTAAATGACACTTCAATATGTAATGTCTTTTAAAATCTACTTATTTTGTTGACTGCCCATTATCTTATCATCTTCAGTATTAAACAATCTATGTGCATTCTTTCATAATGGCAGTATGCTTGTAACAGTAGGTTCTACTGTTTAATTGTATATTTAAGAGGAATAATTTTAGCAGTTTTGAGAATCATTATATTATTTTAAAGACAACAAAACACTTGACTTGCATCCTGTTTCAATTTTTTTTTGTTGTTTAAATTTGAAATCCAGCATTCTTTAGTGTGAATATAAATAAAAGAAAATTTATTAACAAATCATTAATCATTACTAATTGAATTGCTCAAAAAGATTGTTCTTTTATTCATATTCTGTTCTAATCTTAAGCGATGGTTTAAGTAACTAATCAAGTTATTGTGTTACTAAAAATATTTTTATTTATTTATGTATGTAGTGCAAATAGTACCAATCTTGTCACTTGTAATAGAGCATATAGGGACAAGATTTAACCGTTGCCATTGAAGATAGGAATAGCTGTTCAAACCAATGTTCCAAAGGAGCTTTTCACTCAGGCCAGAACATGCGTTATACTGAGAGGCTTAAAATTCAAGTCAGTTTTAGTACATTAGCCACAAATTAAAGAGTAACTCCCCGACACCGGTAATAGTAAGTAACAAGCCTAAGATCATTACTGACTTGTTTTACAGTGCTAATGCCGAACCTGTAAATCATTTGGATTAGGTCGAGCAACCTTAAGGAATATAGCTATGAGAACATCAGGCTATTTTTCTGGTAGTGATGATTCAACCATAGTTTCTTGTAACTTCTGTTTGAGCAAGGTAGCGTGACTACTTGATGGGAGAAGGAGGTGAGGTTCTGACCATCCAAGGGTGTCAATGAGCTACTGGCAGTCCTGTAAGTCTTACGCGCTCGTTCAAGTTTAATCTTTGTTCAAACTACAGTCTAGAGGATAACCAAACAACATCTGCAAACTATGCTCTACCCCGTCTGTATTCATCGACATGTAAACAAAGCCTGTGGAATGATAGTAAAGGAATGAATGTGAACTATCACCTGTCTTCACAAAGTCCATTTTAAATTATGGTTGCTAATCCTCCACCTATTTGTAGAGAGGGGTGGACAAGCTGGTCTTACGACTTATCTAGGTATTTCCCAATCTTGAGCTAACAGGGAGTGCCCCGCTGAAAAAAGGAAGCCCCAAAGGCCTGGTGAACAGGGCAGAACACGGTACTCGTTACTGCTTCCTTCCTATATCTTCTCAAGTTAGTGCTGACTACAGCAAGTTGGATGTCAATGTTAAACAGAAAACTAAGACCGGACCTTCTGGGCTTGTATGCCTGTACAGGTGGCTTAGATCCTCCCGATTCCTTAAAAAAAACCAGACTAAGATGTGCACCCACATCTGGTTTACATTAAAGGAACCGGGTATAGCCACAGCATAGTCATGACAACTCTGTTATGGTCTATCTATCAGCTGAGACAGAGCTTCTTAAAAGTAGGCTGCCTGTCCATTTACACAAACTTATATCAAAACCAGCATTTTATAATCCACTTAGAAACCTGAAAGCAATGAACATTAGAATTGGTCTATGAGGCTTAAAAAGAAAAAAAAAAAAACCAACCCAGTGAAACATTATCTTCAGTAAGTACATTTTTTTCAACCCTCTCCTCCTCTCTCTGTCTCACTCTGTTTTCTTTTGGTGGTTTATCTGGTATTGGATGAGCTGCTCAGTATTTGCAGTTTTCAGTGATTCCAAGAATATCTGGTGACTGAATTTTTGGCTTAGAGGCAGCGTTGTTTGTTATTTTTTGTATTTCAGCAATGTCTGGATGTCCCACTGTGGACTGAAATCCTACTGTGAAAGGAATGATACAAACACAAAAAAATAAACTCTTGCCACATCGTGCTGCTGGGTAGGAAATGGGTGGAGGCAGATTGTCTTTAGATCGAGCGTAGTGAGGACAAAAGACGGCTCTAGCCAGGAATGATGAGGGTGGCAACTCACATTTGTGAGTTGTGCACAATGTCTTTAAATGTGCACATTTACAGATATCTTCAGGACCGAGCTTTGAAGATTTATACTGAACTAATTCCCAGCTGAGTTACAATTTTGCAATATATTCGTTTTGAGTTCACCCCAATGCATGCCTCTGTGTTGGCATTTTGGTACACGTGAGTCAGACTTCATCCTTGCGTGTTAGGTCATATCTGAAATTATCGGAGACAACAAATGATGGAAAGATTTGGCATTTTGATATGAGTTTAGATGAGAATCTGTCAATACCAAAACTATTCACGAGTAAGATAAAGTTCTAATGGTAAGCAGAAATGCGAGGTTTGTGTGTGGCAGACTAATTAGAAACAACTGAAATTAAGGAATGGGGATGTTTGATTCTACACTCACAAGCGATGTGTGCGCTGATCAGAGCTAAGGCGTTTGCTAACAACATGTATCAAAATGTTTAGTTCTTTAAAGATTTTTGTATATCAAAAAAAACCCCAAACCCCTCTCGTCAGGACAATGCAGCCGCTTGTAGGTTTGTCTTTAACCCAGATCCCAGTAATGTGCTTTGTTAGAAAAATCATTGAATGCAAATAAATATTGTTGTATTATTTATTAGTTTCTTTTTATTGTATTACACCTACTGGACTCAGAGCCA
>NW_010411114.1:37067-63550 GCF_000710305.1 Buceros rhinoceros silvestris | reverse complement strand
AGCAGGAACAGCGATTTGGCAAACTTGAATTAGACGTTTATTTCTTGTGAAATTTTGCTCAACTTTTTTCTGAAGAGGCTGTTAATCAAAACATTGGAACGACCTTACGATCTAAGCATCCAAAATACTATTGAGCATAGCAACTCTTCAGAGAGAAGTTAATGAATTTTCAGCTAATGTCCACAGTACTTAAATATGTTTGCCATGATTAATGACTTGTTCATCTTTCTTCAAGCAAATTATTGGAACCAGTTCATTTTCAAAGCTTGCATAAACTGTGGCCCTGGAATATTTGAGAAAATTGGGGTTTCAAGGCTCAATACTACAAGCATGTATGGAATTTTATTGGCATGGAATAACTTCATTGGAATAAGAAATTATGCTGAAATTAAGTTTGGTAGACAGGCAGCATGAGTGCCAGTACTAAAGTGTAATATTAGGCCTGAGAAGAAAATATGTGTTCTGTAAGTATGATAATCTTACTATTTTAAATGGAGTTATTATATCGGGTAAAGATTAAAACGTGTTTGGAAATCTAGAGTCTAAATTACTTGCAAGAAGTCTACAAATATTTTTTTCTGGTGAAAATGTGATGAATTTTGTGTTACTAAATTTCCTTTGGAGTAGGTTTGGTGGGTCAGAAAGCAAAGACACATACAAATTTATAGAGACTAAGGTTGTCATCTTACCTTGAAAAAAGGGAAGGTGATCTCATTTCCTGTGCAAATAAGTCATAAAATGCACCTTTTTTTTTTCCCCATAAAGATGTAAAGTTTTCTGTCTAGAAAGAGCAGGGTGAATACTCACAATCAAGCGTAATGAATTTCTTAATTTACATGCAATCCATGGAAAGTTTTTAAAAAGTTGTCTGCAGGCAATCTGTCTTACGGATATGCCAGCTGGGCGTTGCTTTTTAAAATATATTTTTTAATTTATACGGTAAGAGAAAAGAATCAATTCCTTAGTAAAGCTGGTAAAAACCTCATTTGTGAGTGGTGGCACTAGACATGAATAACTTTGTGTGTGAAACTACAGGAGGGGAAGCACTTGCCTTTTTCTTTTTTCTTGCCTGCTTTATGGTTTGTAAATGATAAATGAAATTTACTACCAATGCCCTGCAGTAATATTTCAAATTATATTACAGAATACACTGTAAAAAGTATTGAGTTATAGCATAACCAAAGAGTAAGGTCCTCTTTTTTTTTTTTTTTGGCTTTCTGGAGAAGTGTGCTACATTAGGACATTGCTCAACCACCCTTTAAATATTACAGGATGCTACAACGATCAGTCTTCAGCGTGCTCAAACATTTTATTTGAATAACTTAAATTATGCCTGCTATTAATGTTGAGACTTAGGAATTAAGCAAAGTTAAATCTTGGTATTTAAGCATAAGTCTGGGTAGCTGTGGGTGCCCTCAAGCCAGCCATGACATGGGAGGGAAGACCCTGAGCAGCACGGACCCCCTGGCACTGCTGCATAAGGCTGTCTCCTAATGATGTGTCCCCTCACCCTGACCCATGCTAGAAGATTTGCATTGGCACATTTTTATGACATTTTATTCGTTGCTGTTGTTGAATGATGAAAACCAAGACGAAAAAGACATTATCCTAAAACGGGGCTGTGGGTAGTGTCTACAGTATCCTCTAAGCCCTTTAAAATGGGATCCTTTTGTTGGCTCGGGTGAGTGGCGGCTCTTTAACATTCTGAACCTGCTGTGGCTGCTGGGGCAGTTCATCACCAGAGAATAGAAAAGGGCCCCTGGCATATCAAATAAAAAAAAAAGAGTAAGTGGGGGAGGAAAGTAGGAAAGCGAGAGAAAGGCAGGTCCTGGGCGCACAGACAGCGCATTGTGTAAGCGGGGTTTGCAGAGCCTGCCGTTAGGTATATTTCATAATATGAAAAGACAGACCGCTTTTGGCCCCCTCGCCTGGTGGGATCAGTGCTGTCAGTGCCATTTATTTTCAATCCCCCGTGATTTCTGTATCCCCACAACCCTTTTGCATAAAAATGAAGCATAAAGGCAGTCAAAACACCTGCTTTACTGACAGCCCCGATTAAAGCTTTGATTTATCCCTCCAAGTGAGAGCGGATCTGCTGTTCCAGGGGCCTCGCGCTGGTGTGTAATTCATCGGAGGCTGAAGGTCTCCTTTCTGCGTCCCCAGCTTCAGCTGTGGGCGCCTTTTGTACCTGCTTGAGAGTTGGGCTAACTCCGAGAACACCCACCCCAGCTGGAAGCCAGGATTTTTCCATGCTTACTGGCACAAGCTTCTTGAGCTGCCTTATTAAGTGACAGTAAATTACAGGACTAATTGGGAGGCCCCCGAACACGGGGCCGCAAGTTCCTGAGGAGCCAGTCCTGCTCCCACTGTGGGCTCAGGGGAGCGGCTTCACCAGATGGAAAGGAACAGTGTGGCTTACTCCTGTTCCGTGCTTTCCCATCACTAAATTGTGGACGCTCAAATGGGAAGTTTTATGTCATGTGAGAACCCTTTTCTCCTTTACAGTCAGGTGTTGTCCCGTAGTCCTACACCTCCATTTCAGAGGTGACGCTGGAGGGGCTGTGCACAGGAACCACCTTCTAGGCTCGCAAGCAGCATAGCAAGTAGGGGCAAGACTTGGATCTCTTTGGGGGGAATGGGGGCAGAGGTTCAGAGCTTTATCCCTCTAACTGCAAAATTAGATATTTCCTAAACCTGCTAGAAGGTTGAACTGGGTCTGCTTTTCAAAAGAAATAAATAATTCACTTAGTGGCTTGTGGGTGTCTGGAGACAGTGAACAAGTGTGGTTTGGTTTTTGTTGCGGGGTTTGTTTTTTTTATTTGTTTGTTTTTCAAAAGCCCACCCTGTATCTTGCATGTATAGTCCCCCAAGCCCAACAAACAACAGTCCTTGAGATATTCTGACAAAATCGCCATGTGAGTGTGTTTGACTTATGCACCATCATCGATCCATTAAACCACTAAGCTGTTATAGAACCAGAGCATGGTATAAATGAAGGCTGAGCAAATCATTTGCTGTGGATCAACGCTCAAAAATGACCCAAGTGAGATTTTTTTTTAATTGGAAAGCAACTTTCCACTGAAATTAAAACATTTTCAGGAAAAAAAAAATCTGTGTACTGTTATTTATAAACGAAACAGGAACAAACAGGATGGTTACATTAACAGTCTTTGTTCTGAAACAATACTTGTTTTTGAAATGTTGATGAAGTTAATGCATAATATAATGTAGTAAATATGTAATGTGCTGTTTCATTTTGAAAAAACAATGTTTCATTTGACCAGGTGTGACATTAAAAAAACCATCAGGAGAGACTGAAAAAGTTCTTTGAAATTAAGCAAAATCCATAATAAGTTTCCTATGGTTTTTTTTTTTAAAAAGCAATTTATTGAAGTTGCTGCATTATTGGGAACTAGAGCATTAATTTAAAAATAGCTTTACTATTAATTTGTTAAATGGCAGAAACAAACCATGTAAAACTTACATTTGCAGCTGAGCTAGCACCTGACATTAAGTCTGCAGTGCAGAGAGTTCTCACTGTTCAGAATGTAAAGTAACATCATAGCTTAAATTCTGATGTGAATTTCAGCAGGTATAAGATGTGGCACCACAACGGCTATGGTGAAGGTGAAGAAGTTGAGAACAATGGCCACTTCCTGGCTTCATGTTCAGGTGTGAGGTAGGCAGGATCTTGACCTTATCCAGATGTTTTCCTGGCATAAGAAGGATTCACGTGCACAGGGCAGGCAAGACCCAACCAGCTTCCGCTGAATGTTGGAGGCATATGTGCTAAGGCGGCCTTGAGCTGCTGATTTAATCTTAAAAATGGAACTCACGGTGTTAAGGGTCTGGAAGTATGATTTTAATCAACCTCGATGCAAAAAATTGAGAGCTTGCTTTGAGAAAAAAAAAGGCACATCCTAGGTCTGCAATAACATATGGATAGATGTTGGGTTATATCACAGAACAAAACCAGCAACAGTTATTAATGTCAAAGAAATTTCATCTGGTGAGCAGTGAGAAGGTAAGGTACTAAACATCTGCTTATTCCTTGTCTATCATCGCCTTTCTTGTTCTTCGCCTGACTTGCCCTGTGCTATTTCCCTGTTTAAACTTGCACGTGGCTTACAACCCTACATAAAGCAAACACAGTCTTTGCTTATAAAACAGGCAACACTCTTACGGCTGATACAGCTAGAGCAAAACCTCTCTAAGAAAATACTGAAACAATACATGACTAAGTAAAATTCCTGAAGATTTATGTTTACATAAACTGCTTTTCATTGAAGAAGACAAAGCTCAGAAATAGAGATCACCAAACTTTAATTTTGTTTTGTGTTTGGAAAGGAGGATATATTTTGCATGGAAAATGGTCAGTCCTGATTTTTGCCTGGTGGGTAAGAGTTATTAGTCTTGACATTAGTGTTACTTGCTGCTGGAGGGGAAAACATTTGATCAGCTATGACTGGCTAATGTAGTTTTAAACAAATGAAACACATATTACAAAATGTCAACATCTTTTTTTCATTTATACAGAGCATATAAGAATTTTTTCATGTCTTCCTCATCCATAGATGAGACGGTCCCACACGACCCTTCTCATTGCTAGTTCTTTGTTTGCATTCCCTTCAAGCTGTATTTTTCTTCACCCTCCATGAAATTGTGAGTGAGAATTCAGTGCCCTCTCCCTCCTAAACTTCCATTTTCACCTGCCTTCTCTGTATGTTTAGAATGTATAAGCTCTATATATACACGACATGATATACATACAAAGCAGATGTGCATGTGTGCACAATTACACTGAATAACACAATTATGAATAGAAACCTTAAAAACACTTCTTCCAAAGACTGTCAAGTTCCAAGTCATTTAGGATCAAGAAGTTCAGAGATGTTTAAATTATTGCAAACAGAAACATGCAAGAATGTCAGCTCCTCTTTTGTTCCTCATATACATCAAATTCAGCGGTGCGCCATACAAAATAGCACTGAATCCTACTAACGTGTTCCTAATGGGAATAAAGATCATCCACAGAGGTGAAAACCTGTGTCTGTCAGCCCCGTGTTGCTCTGCACTGGTATTGAGATACAACCCGTGTCTTGCTGGAGCAGTGGGTGATGAGAGGAGGGGGAAACAGAGTCAAAAAGGGCTCAAGCAGGAATTCTCACTCCATAGTCTCCATAAAGGCAGTTTTCAGATGATTTCAGATAACCGTATGCAGTGCCTAAATTAGTTCTGGCTTTTGAGGTTTCAGCATCAGAGGTGAAACAGCTGAACAGTTTGAATAGCTTCTAAAGAGAAGGTGCATGAATGGCCTCTTGGGCATTCGTGTCTTTGTTGATGTACACACCCTCTTTCTGGACAAAACCTACTGATAGCCCAAAAGAACTTCAAAAAATATCAGCCTTGGGTTTAGATTTGTTGTCCTGCTTCGCCCTAATTACCATTTCCCAAAAAGACCAGCTTCATTATAATTCTTATCTATCTACTCAGTTTCTCCAGCGAGAGTTTGAGCATTGCTCCTTGCTGTACCTGTAAATTGGAAACTATCAACATCTGACTGTAGTATAACTGTACAGCCATCAAAATTGTAGCAAAGCAGGTCCACAGTGACTCAACTGTCTTTAAGAGACCAGAAAATTATCCAAAGTACTCATTTGACTTTCAGTGTGTCAAGTAGAAAGAAATATTGTGAAGGGTGTATAGGTACAGGACCAATGGCTCTGTATCACGTCCTCACGCTTTATCCAGCCTTTATTCAGAATGTTTTGAAGGATGTTTTCCTGACTCGTGCGTTACGCTTTGTGGGCTCTCACAACGGTGCTCATTGTGAAGAAATATTAATGATCGTTACTAACTATAGAGCAAAAAAAGAAAATTGTAGGTCTTAGTAAACTCTTTAAAAGAAAATGAAAGAAAATCTTGAGGTAAGTCTCCCAGTAAAGGCTTGGCAACCCTGAAACAGATTTGCAGCCAAATCTCTTTAGCTTGAGGTAAGCACAGAAGGCAGCTCTCACTGAAATTCTGGCAAATATCCACAGCTTAACTGCGACTGGAAAAAATACAAAGAAAATAGTGAAGAAACCCACACCTTTTATTACAGATGATAGGTCAGTTTTAAGGTATTTTTCTGACAAAATGCTTAGTTTTACTTTTCAGAGTAAGTTTCTCTGTATGAAGCAAAATTACTTTCTTATACAAACCAGAGCAGCTTTATGAATTTTAAATCACTTACCCACAGCACATATAATAAACTTTAGATGTGAGACACAACTGGTTTGAATAAAATATTTACTTCCCTTTTTGGTCTGTAAAATGTTACTTAGTCTAAAAGATATTTTAATAAATGCATAAAACATGTTCATCAAAATACAAAATTAATAGAGTGCATATTTCTTTCCAGATACTTTTGTAATTGCATCTGAACTAAATTACCCTTGGCAAAATCAATCTGTTCGCTGAGGGCCTGTTCATTATATTTTATACAGTTTCACTGTATTTTCTATATCATGTATTTTTCATACTGTAAAATTTTAATTTTAGCCTTATTACAGAATGGTTCTATATGTGAAAAAGGACGAGAGCAACTTGCTGTAATAAAAGAAAGAAATGAACTTGACCTCACGGAGATGTAGCATTTTCCAGCTGCTAGAACTATTCTATCTGAAGCACCTCGTGTACCAATCCTCATGTTGCTCATGGACATTCAGAACCAAACCCTGGATGCCACCCTGGTTTTGCTGTCGAGTTCAGCAGTACAAGGCTTTACCTCTCTCTTGATGTCTTTATAATTGTATGGTATATAAAACTCCAGCTCTGCAATGAGATCCAGCAGAGTCATGACTATAATGGGACTTCTCGTGGCACAATCAGGAGGAACGGTTTCTCCTGAGGATAGAATAAAAGAAAATTGTCTAAGCATAAGCATTTAGGGGTGCTGTACCTGTTTGGAAAGCCAGCCCTGGGAGTACAGCATGCCCAGAGAAATTCTGTTTATCAAACATGGTGGTCTAGAAACAGGGAGAAAAAGAAAGACCAGTAATGTACAGTACCTAGTGATGTATCCCTTCATCAGAGCCAAAAAGAGTATTTTTTTACTAAGGAAGAATATAACTAGAGAGTGTTGCTTTGCAAATGCGCGTAAGAGCCTGGCAATACTATTTTTTCTCTTTTCTTATTTGAAATACTTTCCTATTTAACAACTGTACTGCATAAATTCTGCAATAATAACCCAGAGGTCTTTGATTGAAAAGTTCATATATAATGGTCAGAGTAGACTATTCTCTTCCACGGGATTTCAATAGCTGCAAGGCAAAGTTACCTCAGGCAATGCCTGACTGGGCTCAGTAAGTCCTCTCTTGACAAGACTTTTCCTAGGCGAGACATCACCCGAGAGAAAAACCTACTGTGACTACGCGTATGGAAGCTACCTTGTTCTGACAAGCGGGCCCATGTAGTAAAATCTAAAAGTACTCTCTAGGATCAGACAGACACTGTAGTTGCAAGCAAAGGAACTGGTGAAAATTAGACTAACCATGGCAAAGCTTGACTGGATAGGGGTTTATTGTTTAGCTTTCGCTTGCTTAAATGTTTTCCCTGCACGTACACAAGGAGATTCACCTTTAATGTTTTTGCTTTTAGCATCTCCAGTTGATTTTACTGCTGAAAGGCTGCAGTCAAAGAGAGAAAAAGAACATTTGAAAATAATTCAGAGCAACGTGCCCTTTTGTCATGCCATGATTTGAGTCTATGTGGCTCTAGCTTTAAAGCTTGAAGAGAACAGCAGCACATGTTCAATAATTCATGATCTCTAATTAAACACTGATGACTGTGCCTGGATAAATTTTATTTTGAACAGAAATGTGTCCTTAATGTTTTCTCTAACAACAAATTATCAGAAAAGAAATCACGCTTGTTTTTCCAGTTGGTTCAGAACATGGCAGTGGATCCAGGACAGGTTTAATCAATTCCTTTGATAGGTTTTGTTCATGGTCTTGGGAGACTTGCCACCAAAATCTGCCTTTGTATGCATATATCCTCAGTAATCTTATATCAAGGAAACTGATACTGCATGTTCTCACTTCCTACAAATAGCTGATCTTTCTCTACCTTGGATTGAAATGTAATTTGAGATAATTTCTATGAATCAAAAGAGGTTTGAAAGCACACTGCAAATAAACCAGCACTTTAGGTTAGCTAAACTTACTTATGTTTTGACATTTTATCTCCCTTATTGCATGTATCTGCTTTTAATATCCAGCTGTGACATAAACAAGCTACCTAACAATACTTCAGGGTAGTGCATCTACCCTGTTCCATCTCATTGTCCACAGTCAGCCTAACTTTTGCTGAAGACCAGTCCAGACTTAAAAGTATCATCAGGCTTGTTCATCTTTTAGATGAGTGATGGCTAATAGATGCTTATAATTAATTACGCTGTTGATTGCTTAGGAGTGAATTGTCTGCCGCTTGTGAAGATTGGATTGCAGGAGGAGTAAGACCCAGTACCTCCCAAGAAATGAAGTAAAATACAGGTTTGGGCGGTGTGCTGTAATGAAAACTGACCTTATGCAAAAATGTGACAGCTGTGTGTAGTGTTTAATAGACAGTTGGTCTGCTCTTACAATTAAAATTGTGTGCACAGCATTGTCTGTTGTAGCAGCATTTGCATACTGAATGTCCTTCTGTTCCCTTCGGAGATCATCACCCATGATTAGTCTGACAGCACTCCAGTATTAAGGAAGGAAGACTGGCTACAGGACTACCTAAGAGCTGGAAGATCCACGGCTTAGTTCAGTATTTTTGTATACACAACTGGCTTGTGGTCACACCAGAGGTAGTTGTTTAAGTAAGAAGATAGTGATCAGAGGCCGTAGAAAGATTATAATATTACACTGGCAGAATAGAAGTTTTGGCACAACATAGCAAAAGACTGGAATACCAGTTAGCTTCTTTGCACATGTTCAAGTTATTTTGTCCAAAAATGGCATAACTTCCATCCAGTGGGGCAATAGAAAAAGGTGCAATATTAATTAGTTCCTATCACTGAAGGCAAAGGAGAGGGTGACATCTATTACTGAATGTAGCTCAAAGCCTTTTTCTGCTCTTTCAAGGTCAGAATGGTAACCCTAATACAGGTGACGCTACCTCTGGGTACACAACAGTTATTAAAATTATTTTTCTACCCTTTAGAATTTTCTTTCATATTGGTCTATACTTGCAGAGCACCTCAAATTTAAAACAGGACCTTGGAAGGCAATGGAAAGCAATAGCCTATCTCAGGGGATTACTTACCTAAGGTAAGTAAACCGTAAGTTTAATGGTGTGTATCCTGGCCATATCAAAGAGGATGAAGAACTATTTAGGGCATTTTCCCCTATTCTTTCAAGATTATTAGAGAAAAAAAGGAAAAACTACAAAAAAAAAAACCCAAACAAAACAAACCAAAAAACCACAAAACATTCACTATTACAAACATTTAGATAGAAATGTAAGACTCGCTGGAAAGATGAATTTGTTTTCTTTTCCAGATGCTCTGTTTAATATTATCAAGTCAAACTCAAGTGATCATTCACCGCTTGTACTTAGCTTTGAACATCACTGTTTCTATTTCCTACCTGATACAAAGTTTGCATGCTTGAGAGTCTGTCTTTTCTTTCAAGTTTTTTTGTTGGCCAAGTAAGAGATGGTATCTACTGTATAATACTGAAGTTGCATCTTACCAGAAAGAAATACAGCCTCCCTGTTGTAATAATTTCCCATAACAATACTTATTGCCCCTTCCATCCAAATTTCTTGGCTCTATCTTGCAACAGTTAATATATTCATCAAAGCACAATGGTATCATTGAGTGGCAGGGCACAGAGTTCACTGGCTCACGAACATTTGGACGAGCAGCTCATAAGAGACAGTCTGCATTTTACCTGGAATAGGAAATAGGTGACATATGAATTTGGCAGAGCCTTGAGTTTTCCTGTACAAGCTTTTTTGAATCAGGTTGTGAGACTATGCAAAATGTACCCAAAATACTGGTTTTCTGATCACAAGGCACAAAGTTGACACTTAATTCAAGGAACAGGAATACAAAGAATAAAACCACCTCCTCAAAAAGAGCGTGTGTTTATTGTTGTGCCAATGTTAATAGGATCATAAAATTCTTATGAAAATAAAAGTATTCCTCCTTTAAAAATATTTTTTTTAAAGAGAGCATTGTTTTAATTTTTATATTTTCAGCTTCTGGCTCTTCAGTGACATGTGGATGTGTGTCAGCCCAGAGGATATTTTTCCAGCAACACAGTGTTCTGAATAAGCTATTCATGAACACATGAGCAACAAGCAAGTTCCATTAGGTTCCCTTTTGATTGAGAAAACAACTGCAACAGCTTATGTTCTCCTTTAACTTCCTATTCCAAACACTGTCAGAATAACCACAGATTTGAATGAAATTTCTGTTTGCAGTAAATCCCAAAGCAAATCTGACATGATTTTTAACTTTTTAGTTAATAAAAACTGTTATTGAAGAAATTAATAAAAAGAAGAAAGAGTAGAAGAGATCCTGAGGTGTTGGGACATTGTTACTGTTTCTTTTTTCCCTTTATTTAGTAGGGCTGGCATCTGCTGATTTGCTTAAGAAACACATTTCAAAGGATGAGGAGAATAAATACACATTAAGAGTGAATAGGTGTCTGGAAGGTGGCAAAACCAGAAGGATAGAAGAAAGCTGATTTAGAGTCAACATCTTTTCAAAAGTCCCAGGGGATGAGAATTCATACTCAGCAGGCTCGTTCTGTTTCCACCCTTAAGGGCTGCTGTGAGGATGGAACAATGAAATGACAATCTCTTTTCTAACAGTGTTCGGGTATAAGTGTTCATAGCCAGCAGGCAAGGAAGCTCCTTTAAGAAACAGTTCTGGTCTTTTTCCTGTCCACTAGTGGCTGAAAAGAATTTTCACTAGTGGAATGTCTCCTGTTTTATGTCAAGCAAAGGGATTCTGTTCCTTGCCTCAAATGCGTCTACCGATCACGTTGCAGAACAAATCTATGGGGTTTTTTTTCCTCTCTCTGTATTCTTTATATGCTGGAGTCTAACAGGCCTAAATGGAATAAAATTTCCCTTTTCAAAACTATTTGTTTTCCCCATCTCTTCCCCTGCACAGGAAACTCTTATTATGTGACTTAATTAGAAACATATTTCTGGGATGGGAATGTGCAAGACATAATGTTAGCCAGCTGAGGAACAGAGACAGACTTCTTTGGAAATCTACTATCTGATGAAACAACAAAGGTTTGGGAATGAATTATTCAAGACCATACTCAAACTATTCAGGAACCCTGATATGGGACTCTAAAAAAAGCAGCCTGGAATCTGTTCAGTGAATTTCTCCCACTTGGATCTCCTGAGATTTAAAGAGCTCCCTACATGGGAGTAAGAGAAAAACACATTTCCATGAATTTGGGAATAGTAGGAGAGGACATGTTATCATTAATGATGTGCAGGCATTTCCACCACTAATTCATATCTACAGGGAGGGCTGTACCACGGTTACATTGATTCTGCATGGATGCATCTACCATGAAAACCAAACTATCTATAATTTGAGGCAAGTGTATAAGAGAGGAGCTGTGCCTGGACATTCTTTGTGAAAAGAAAAAAATTTTTCATTGACAAAGTCCAAGTTTCTAAAAAAAGCAAAGATTTTCTGCAAAAAATATTTTGAAAAAAAACCTTTTAATTGCAAAAAAAGATTGAAGATCTAGATAAAGAAATTATACTGTTAGATTTAAAGGAGATCCATTTAAACAAGCCATTCAGAGTTCTGATACGAGCAGCTGAACTCAATTTCCATGCAGACATACATGAAAGCAAGATGTATCTTCACAAGGTCTAGGTTATAAAAAACATTCATCACTCAGCTCTGGACTGTGGACAAAACAGTTAATTCTGATGTTTTGATTTATCTGTCACTTGAATTAGTACGTACTAATAATTGCTGCACACAAGTCAACAGATATTTTATGAAAACAACATATTAAAAGTGTATAATCACAGTTTAGAAAATTTATACCAGTCATTTAACCTGTTTTTACTGCATCAACATGTGAGAACGCTGAATAATTAAAGCCCTATTTGATTTTGGTTGCTACCTAAATTTTAAAAACAGCTCTGAAGTCGGCGTAGTTGCTCCTGTAATAAATAACGCAGCCTCAAAATGAGTAGCATTGCTGTATACAGAGATACTGTCTATCAGTACTGATATTACCAATTCACTAATTACTTGCTTACAAACTTTGCAAAGTGCCAGAAGATCCTGTTCTTTCCATTTCTTCAGAAATTCCAAGTTTTCACTTCTTGTGTTAGCCTGAGCTCACGAGGGCAATGGCAAGATGGAATTGTCAATACACAAAACTGGGAAACAAAAGCTTTAAAGGGGAGTGGGAACTATCTAAACTGAACAGGACTGGGTTTAGGCCGATTTAAATCACTTTGGGCAACGAATCTCACAAGGCACCTACTACTGAAGAGCAATATGATCTCCAGTTCTAACATTGTTCCACCATCTTTTTCTGCCTTGCTCGGGTATGAGGATAAAGTCACTCTAAAATAACTGATGTTAACAGCCAGATAAATCTGGGTCGTGATCAGTTCAGGAGTGGCTGAGAGAGGCAGTTATGGCGATGTTCCTCTCTTAGTCACCTGAGTGGTCTCAGTTGCGTTGCCATAGTTACTGCCTTCCCCACATGGTATTGCTTACACATGTTCCTACTGGATTGATCTTCCATCTTCTCTTAAGCCTTCCATGTGTCTGTGTATATTTGGACACCGTGTGATGTAATTTTATAACAGCAAAATGAGTCACAAGAGCAGTGCTTGTTTTCAGCTGTCAAAAGAACAAAAATGATCAGACTATTTATAAATGCATTGTTTTAATGCACAGATGAGCCAAATCTGATGGTCTACAGTAGCTCCTTCAATAAAAGAGCCTTAACACCGAGAGATTTTGGCATTTTGCGACGTTTTCTACACTGAATCAGCTGCTACTGGCAAAAATGGCCGAGTGACTTAAAATTCTCAGTCCCACAGAAAGTCGGTATGATCTGAGCTCTTCAGTCTCTTCTGAAAATGAAACATGCTCTCCTACACCACTCAGGCATTGTAGAAAGTGTTTTATGCCTGCTAATTTCACAGACAATTTCATGGAAATGATAATTAGCTAGTGAAAACTTAATTACAAAATGTATGCTTTCATGTTAGAAAAAAAATGGCTTGGCTTTGAATTAAGAGAGAGGATCAACAGTGTTCTAACTCTGGGCATTTAAAACACACGCAAACATTTGACCCAGCTACCAATGGATATAGTAGCATTTACATTTGAATACTTCGTTGTGTCAAAGTTGTAATTGTCGTACAGAGCACATCAAAAAGATTAAAAATTCTGTTCTGCAATTCCCAAACTAATTTACATCTGTAAAACCAATATTATAAACGTTGACTGGACCAACGTTGCTTTTCCCTGTCAGTGAAAACCATTGTTTCCTTTTTCCCAAGGCTGGGTAACTTCAACAAATTAAAAAATACGGTTTACTAATCTAAAGGAAAATTTTATGAAACATACTGTGCATATCTTTTGTCTTTTCAACATTACATTTTCTAATCTAGAAAGATAATGGAATATGCATTCAGATATTGTGTTTTATTTTCCTTTTGGGGGTGGTGGTGGTGGTGTTCTTTCTTGTCACTGGAGATGAGGAAATGAGAATTTCTGCTTATTTGCTCTTCTGATTTTGAGATCCTGTCGTGATAGTTTCATAGCCTGTGAAAAGTACTAGTAGTTTTTCTATGAAATTTGTGTTAGAATAGATTTAACCTGAAGGCAACTTTGACTCCTATGGCTGGTTCAAGTTCCCTGTGAACATGTCCTTTATGGGATGTGAGCAAGGTAGGCACAGAATGACAAAAAAGAGTTATGGAGCTTTGACTGTGAAAGTTCGTACTGTGAAAGAGATCTGCATTGAAAAACAGACTGCAAACACAAAAAAGGAAATTCTCTATGCAAGAGAAGTGCAATTAAAGAAACCCTTAAGAACCCAGATGAAGAAAGGTTGTTTTTAAAAACAATTTTGAGAAACTGTAGATTGAGAAGACAAACTAACTGCTGCCAGAATATCCTATTTTCCCCCTTTTGCTCTTGTTCTCATTACTGCTTTTGTAATAATCTGTCTCACACCATATAAACTCGGGTTCAAAGCAAGCTTTCAAATCTATAGCATACAAGGTCCCATTATGATGAAGCACAGTGCATTCACAGTCTCCATATTCATGAAGACTACGTTTGAGTGCATTGTGTCAAGCCTTGAATGAATCCATGCCACGTCACAATAATTTTCATAAGTATTTTTGTTTACATTGCAAAATTTATTTGGTGGCAGGAATGATATTAAAGCATGACATTTACGACAATGGATGATTTTCTGCTCATTTAATTTCTCCGTAGTACCAAATAGTCTAACAGTACAGTCACCTGATGTAACTGTCCAAGCGCCGTATGCTCCAAAACTGCCTTTCCTGTCACCACCTTTACACATATGTGCTGTGTAAGTAAACCCCAGGGCTTACTAAACAAGGATGTCTGGAAGCAGGAAAATCTGCCGTCAGCTTTTCCCTATACATTATCCTTCAAGCTGTTTTAAATGGCATTCACCTTCCTCTATAGCTGGAGCAAAAGCATCCAGAACTGTTCAATGTCAAGTTGAGATTTAACCCTAGAAGGCCCTTTCCATACTGCATCAAGTGGTTGTTCATGCATCTTGTTTTTGAATTGGAGGAGGCCATAGGTCTTACCGTTTTACCTTCTTGTTTCTACTCAACACGCATTCGTTGTTGAGCAGCGAGTCCTATGGATGTTGGTCAGAAATACAGCAAAATGAAGGGTTATTTTTCACGGTCTATGCTTTCCATAGCTTAAATACTACCTGAGATACAACTGCATGAGTTTTACCATCTTTATTTTAGTGTGTTCTATCAGAATTCCCTAAAGGATTTCTCCAAATGATTCTCCTCAGTTAGTGTAATGACTTCACTGATTTTTGCACTGCAAAAATTAAATAAAAAAAAAAAGGAAGAAGAAGAATCAAAGCAAAATGAAAAACAAATAAGTTGGTGCCAGAGATAATCTTTGCTTGATGCATATCAAGCGATAGGAATAATTTGTGCTTGGAATGACAGTTATTAGACTTTGCACCTTTTGTTGGAGAAATTATCAACACAGTCAGCACTGATAAAATCTGAAACCCGTATTGGTTTGCTCAGTATAGTGAAATATTGCAACAAATAGTGAAGCTGATATATTGATAAGTTTTTGTTTGATGTTGCACTTGCGTAAGTATCCTCAAGCTATCCTGGCCCCATAAAATACGAATGAACTGGAGGGATTTACTAAAATAGGAATTTAATTTTAATTTAATTATGATCTTCGCAACTGACAAAAAGGCCATCTCTTACTGCAAGTTAACAGAATGAGTCTACAGCAGAGTCTGCGGTAGGCAAAAGCCCTGTCAACTAACCTATAAGAAGTATCTTAGTCCACGGAAGAGTAAGGCATCAGGTTTAAGCAAAATGTTGCCCCCGTGGCGGAGCTAGAACAAAGCGCATCCAGCACATGATGCTTGCTCTTCTGTCCTGGACTGTTTAGAGAGAGAGAAAAAAAAGAGGATTGTCATCCTTTACACCGAAGCTCTCTACCTGGGTCCTACGTGCCCGAAATAAACATACCAAAACTTTTCTTTGTGTCCAAGGAATAAAGCACATGCAGCTTACTGTGGCAGTTTTGTGAAAGCACCCCTGAATCCTCCCTCCAAGCAGCTTCATGTAAATCTGAGTTCAGAGTACTATGATTTAGCCCAGACTCTGAGCTTTTATTACATGCTGGACCTGGTGACATCGGGGGAAAATGCAATGTCATATTCCTCCATTGTGCATTGATAGAAGCTGATAGGCATGCATTACATTTGACAGCGAGCAGTGAATAACTGAAAGCGGTGTACAAAAAAGTTGAATCGTTGCCATAGATTAAATAGATACTGTGCATAGATTGATAGGTACATAGATTTTCTTTTTGAAGAACAAAAAACAACAAAAATGTGGCTTACCCAAAACCGTATGAGGGATGAATTGGTGACAGAAGCCAGCTTAAAGCAAAAGAAAACACCAAAAAACCCCACAACTCACAGCTTCGAAAGTTCCCATGTTTGTACATGTCAAATCCTGACATCTTTCCCTTGAAAGGTTGGTTCATTTTAGAATACATCTATGCACAAAGTCTCTGTGCTTTTAGGAATACTGATTAGACATCCGAGAGTTGAAACAATAGCTCTTGCAGTGGGACTGCATATATTTTTCGGATTATTTTTACTTGTGAGACAGAAGGATAGGACAATGTTATCCAAGAAAACTAAGGTATAGAAACAAACTGAAATTTTGATTTTATAAAGACAATTTTTGACCTCAGTGAAATCAATAAATGGGAAAACTTGACGGTTTTGAAGTGCTGGCTTCCTGGGTACAATGGAATATGCAGGGGGAAGAGAAAGTCCTGTGGCAGTGGTGGGCAAATCTTTGATTCTGTTCTTCTGCCATCTTCTCCTTTTGAAGAGTGATATGGAAAGCACACTACCCTCCACCTTGAAGGCTGCTTCTCTTCAGAAATGGCCATGAATTACTTTTCCTTGCTTCGTTTGCACATGCTAAATTGAAGACATGAGATTTTTTTCTCACTTTTAATAGATCTGTGTTTGATTTGGTACAGATGCCTTTTCTGACCTTGAACCCTTTATCCTCTCACTATAAAGAGCTGCCAATATCACACTGAACTGAAATGGAGGTAAGAGCTAACCTGTCCCTCTGTTACTTGACATAGCTGATTGTGTAAGGGGCACAATCCTGTTGGGTGATGAAAATGTAGAGCATGGTACTCTTAGCAGTACGTCCTCAAAGAAAATGTGCTAAGGCAGCTTCTGTACCTCAAATAAAAAGGATGCACAGGACAAGGGTATATGTGACAAGTACGGGGGGTCAGAAGAGGCTGTGTGTACGTATGCAGCAAGCTCCTGATCTCTCTGCAGAGTCGTGTGCTGTGGTGCTGGGGCCTGCAGTGCTTGGTCCCAGGCTCTGGATGCGGGGTGGTACCTTTGCCGGCATCCACAGCATTTCACAACTCTTGTTTTCTGAGAG
The DNA here is from genome assembly GCF_000710305.1 of Buceros rhinoceros silvestris. Taxonomy (NCBI): domain Eukaryota; kingdom Metazoa; phylum Chordata; class Aves; order Bucerotiformes; family Bucerotidae; genus Buceros; species Buceros rhinoceros. The sequence continues at coordinate 46,324 of NW_010411114.1, read as the reverse complement.
GGGTCAAAGCAGTGAGCGGCAGAGCAAACACACCAGTTTCACGTTCGTTTTTGTGGCACAGTGAATGTGGGTTCACATGAATGATGCTCCTGAAAGCTCCCTGGGAAATTTCTACCTCCTGGGTGTGCAAAGGGAGACTGTGACTCCGATCTGTGGAGAGGAAAGAACATAGCATAGCGGTCTGCAAACCATCTGCAGGACATTTGTTTATGGTCCACGAGGAGCTAATTAGTTACATGATACTACTTCTTCTCTCTGCATCTAACTGGGAAAGCCCAAAGGAATGAAAGGAATAAATAATGTACGGCATGAAACTGGACAGGCATCCAAAAACATAAACATGTGCTCCACTACAATACTTGGAAACATCCTATTTAACATATTACTATGCATTTTTATGGCCTGTGAATTTGCCCCATTTTATGTAAATATATATATATATGTACATATGATTTTATTTCCCAGATATGCACCATTGGGGTTGTCATAGCTGCCATCACATCGACACATGGTTACAGTTCCCAAGAGTTTTAAACAGTGACTGTATGTTTGACAAGTGCGTGAATACATCACGTCCAATAAAAGGGCTTGCAGCCGCCACAGGCCTGCAGCTTGCCTGCAGCAATGGGCACGCTCCTCCAGGGAGGTGAGGATTTGGGGAGGGTCTCTGTCTCTCTAGAAAGGTCTCCTGGGTTAGAAATAGTCTGGATTATTTCAGGTAAGAATTATGTCTCTCAAGGAAGCTGAGATGAAGAGTTAGCATTGTACCTAGACAGCATCCATCAATAACTTTGGGCTACAGGATTTAATTTGATTGTATATTCTTAATTGAGTTTGTACTTGTAATTACAGGTCTAAATTTTAATAGAGGTGTTTTAACAGCAAACTCTTTTCTTTCCCAAAGAAAGATCTCTAAACTATGTGAAAATCAGTATTCTTATTAATTTTACAGTGAAGGATGTATAATGAAAGATCGTTAGCATTTCTATTTTGTTATTACTTGTTCATCTCGAGATCTAATCTAGCCCTCAAAGCTGCTACAGAATTTCATTTGTTTTAATATTTTTTGTTTGTAATCAATTAGATTATATGACAGCTAAAAAATTTGTGAGAAAAGCATTCCTTTAAAATTAAATCCATATTTTACTTCAGATTTGAAAGAAATAAAAATTCTCAGATGAATATTTTGATTTTATTTTTGCTTTTAACTTACATTGTGTAAAGTTTTCTAGTTTTACAAAGCTGAGAAGGATATTATTCTGTGACTTATCACTCTTTATTAATACTGTTTCTAATAAAGCTGTATGCTGTACAAATGTGGAGCATGTAGTAATGTTTGAAATGTCTGAAATGGTTTTTGAACTCCATGGCACTTTGAAAGGGCAAAAGAGGAGTCCAACGGCCATCCCGGTTAGAAGGGTATACCATGCGGCTGAGCTGACGCATCGCCTGGAGACACGCACATGAGAAAGGGAATTTGGACTGTAACCCAACTATGGAGTTTGTTATGAGCTGTACTGCTAATGTTTCCAAGGATATGGAAATAAAATTAGAGTTCACAAACTGAACCAGAGTTATCCATATCTAACATTTCAAGATCTCACTGTGATTTAAGAAGAATCAGTGCTGAAACGGGTCATGATAAACTTTGCAACACAGTAATGAAAGCAAGTAGTTTCCAAATGGCCCATATTTGTATAATGTCACCCCAAAGCCTTCGATAATCCTTTCTTTGATCATCCCTCATGATGTGTAAAAGCTGGGAAAAGTTTTCTCTAATAAAAATACAAGATTTTATTTACCTAATAGGTCTATCTTAGGATTCTGTATGTGTATCAGATGTCATAAATATAGCACTGATTTTCTTGTTTGAAAGAATAAGTAATATATTATATGATGGGAGGGGATTGTTTTGTTTTTCATCTGGTATTCTGATTTGTTATTTCTTTACTTTGGATTTTGACCTTGCCATTTCTTAAAAGATTGACAGGTAACTCTCCTGGTGCTTATTTTTGGTTAAAAATCAGGACTAAAACTTTCAGTTTACTCAGTTTAGATTTTTCTGGACACACCGTGTGCTGTGAAAAACTTCAGACCAAATTTCCTTTCACAGTTGTAAGTGTCAGGGCCTGAGGGACACTAATAGGTATTACTGGCCCTGACCAGCCTCACCTGGAGCACCCACCCACACCCCTGGCCATTGGCCAGGAGACCTATTTAACCTCCAGCTCTTTACTTAAGCTGCTGTGGTAGGTCAGCAAAGATCTCCTTTTTAGGAGGTTTGCTTTAAGCTATCCTGTAGCATTTGTATTCCTACCATGTGATGTTAAGCAGCATCATCATTGGTTAAAAGTTTTTGCACCACTGTTGCTTTAAAAGTCATGTGACTGTGCTGTGAGCTGATTTGCTTCCTGTGCTCTTGGCCACCATGGAGCCTGCCTGCCTGCTTGCTTGTTTGTTTGTTTGTTTGTTTGTTTCCCCTGGAGATGCTGTCGTGTTCCGACGCAGCCGCGCCGTGGGGATGGACCCCTTGTGCTGCTGCTTTCCTCAGCAAAGCACCACCGCCGCGAGAGACCAGCCCAGGAACCGCACGCTGCGGGGAATCAGAGCCCCCCACCTCGTCGTGACTGAGGAGCCACGCCTGAAAAACCGACTGAGTTGTTTTTTGCTGGAAAAGCCGCCATGCCGCCTCGGCATGCTGCATCGGAGCCCCGCATCAGAGCCCTGCCAAGCCGGGTCCGGACTGTCCGTGTGCCTGAGAGCTGTTTGCTTTTGCTTTGCTTCGTTCCTTGACAGAGACTGGTAGGACTTTGTGCAAATTCTATTTTATCTCACGTTGCCGGGTAATTCGTAACTGTGCAGGTCTCTGTGTTCTGCTCACGCGGCAGAACCACGTGGCTGCCACCATCTCGGATCGCTGCTGTGGTCCATGTTTGCTTTTGGTTTAACCCTTGCCTTCCCAAAACCCTCAATACCTCACTGGTTTACCTTTGTATTTAATAATATTTGTTTGTAGTGTTGTTAAAGTTTGTTTCAGTTTTCCAAAAAGCATTTTAGAGGTCTCACTAATTCTTTTCTCCCTTCCCCTATTTCTGCTGGAATAGGGGAAGGTATTATCGTCATTGGACCTTGGTTTTTACCTCAGCCAAACTGGTGACAGCTGCTCTTGGGTTTTCCTGGATTTTAGTCCTGCTTTGTTTTCTTGCCCTTGCTTGATGTTTGCTGGAGGCTTTGTGGGCCCTGCTGTCCCCTGGCTTTGCTAGAGGAATGGCTCTGTGTTTGTGGTCACCTAAAACAGTAGGTGCTTCCTTGACTGGTTCACTTGATTGCCACTACCTACCTGCAGAAAATGCCTGATTTGTTGGAAGTGGGAAAATGTGCTCAGTACCCTTGGAGTTTCTTGAGAGCAAGAACAGGGTTTGGAAATGGAATGCTGAGGCTGTAATCTTTAATGAGCACAACAGTAGGTGCCTTAGATTACTGGCACTGTTTGAGTTTGCTGCTCTCCACTTTCAGCCTCTTCAGTTGTCAAATACACCCACACCACTGCTGTTAATGACTATAAAAAACTTGAGTCAAGGGGCAGTGTAGTTACCTGTGAGATATAAAACAACGTGGGAGGACTGAGAAAGCGTTTCAAGGTGACTAAAGGAGCATTTCCTTAAGAAACTTAGTGATGTGCAAGAACCTTAAAAAAAAAAAAGGGGGGGGGGGAGAGGGTGGGCAAAGTTTAAATTAGCTGCCTTGGAGAAGACCATACAAATAAAAGACACTGATAACAGATGTGATGAACAGCCAAGGCTGATGGAGAGTATCCACTACACTTTCGGGGGGGGTGGAGAGTGTGGGCAAAGTTTAAATTAGCTGCCTTGGAGAAGACCATACAAATAAAAGACACTGATAACAGATGTGATGAACAGCCAAGGCTGATGGAGAGTATCCACTACACTTCCTTTCCCTGGCAAGCACCAGAGGCTCACCGGGGACCATGAAATGAGTCCCTTGGTCACAAAAGCACTCTCTTTCTTGTGAGCAGCCTTCCTCCAGCAGCCTTCCCAGCTCCAGCTGCTTCCTGTTGGGGTACTTGTGGTGGGAACCAAGTCCCTTTGATCACATCAACCCACGCGCTGCCCTCCCACCATGCCTCTGGTTCCTAGTATTCCCAGCTTCCCTGCACCACCCACCAGGGCTGTGATTCCCCCACTTCCTCACAAGTTTGATACTATAACCTTTCAAGTTACTGAAGCAGTCTTAGCATCGTATGTAACTTGATAATTTGCCTGTCCCATGTGGGTATTCCCAAGCACTTTGGACTAACAGTTATTGTGACATTTTTTGAGTGTCCTGCAATGTTATAATTTTATTATAAATCAGATATCCTTTCATCTGCACAGAAGATGTTTCTCCCTGAAATTGTGTTGGAGTGTCATAAGTATCTTCAAGATGAGAAGCATGAACCCAGAATGATGTATTTGGAGGATGTGTTTTGCTCTTGTGGGAGAGATGCCAAATTCTCTTTTCTGTAGCTGTCTTTATAGTAATGGAAACACTGGTTAGGACACTGTACACAAACACAGCTTTTAGGACAACTCCTAGAAAAACATCCATGAGCTATCTATTTAATAACTTACAATATCTCTCTGAAATTCATTGAAGAAACTAATATAAAAGGCATCACAAGGAAGCTTTTTGGGGATGGAGCCTTTGATCGATTCAGTTCTACCCGTTAACACCTTTCTCACCCAATTACCAAAGGGGGAATTTAGTAGCAACCAGCAGCCTCTCCTGTTTGCTGCCTGTGATGCTGGTAGCCAGCCTAAGGTAATAATAGCCTTGCCTATGCTTTGGTCTTTATGAGCAGCTAGTGGAGGAAGCCCTGTGAGCTTGAAGCGATTCTTCTGAAGAATACACCAGATTCTGTGACACTGGTACAGCTTACAAGATACAGGGCTCAGGTTCCCTGATTGTTCAGCGAGGGAGGGGAATGGAAAATAACTCTGTCAGCCTCTCTGGAACCATCTGAGAAACCTCGCAGATTGCTTCCTCTTTGTCCTTCTCTTTATAGGGTTTCCCATGGGAATAGGAAAATCTAACCCAAAATCCAGGGACAACTTTTTTTCCATTAACTTTGCTGGTTTTCATTATCTGGTAATTGATAATAAACACCTAATAAAAGTTTTTCACATTCCTTCACAATTTCTTTGCCAAAGCAAAAGAGAACGGAAAAATTAAGGGTGAGGGGATAGGACACGCGGGGGATTTTGTGTGTGTGTGTGTAAACAAAGAATGTTTCCATATAGGGATAAGAAGATTAAATTTCTTTAATAGCTGGGGAAAGGCTTGCTTGCTTTAAATAACTATAGAAACTTCCTTTGTGGTGCAGCATTCCAGAGTGAGGCCACATAATCTCTTGGTGCATGTAAATTGCTGTGTGAATTATGTTCCAGTTATGAATTTAGAACTTAACTGTGACCGACTCTGAAGGGAGGAAAAATTCTCTCTCTCCATGCAGCCATGGAAGAATTACCCGAACCTTAGTTCTGGGACCTGATAGAAGCGTTGGCAGTGTCAAACACTTGGATTTCTCTCAAAAGCAAACGCAGGAGAAGTGGGGAGTTTATTTTGCCTTTCTGTGTGTCAGCCCCTGTACATGGAAATACATTGGATTCCAAAGGGCAGTACAGCAAAAAGTGCTCTTGAGTTTCTTCTCCTGGTCCTTTCAAAATGATAGATGAGACCTCAGGGGTATGTGGTTTGGCTGACTAAGCTAGTGGGAGCTGTGTTTTCTTTTCTCCCAAGACACTGTGCACGTGTCCCATGTACTTCCAAAGGCTAGTCCTGGAGGGGCAGTTTATTACTTGGCAATTAGAAACTTGTTAAAATATTATTGTAATAGCTGAGATAAAAGGAAGTGACTAACAACATATTTATCTTTTTCCTGGATGATAAACGACCTTTTTCATCTGAGTGGTCAGAAGGTTTGCTTGGCTGTTGTTTCTTTAAGTATACGTAAACGAGTAATTCATGAGTTAAGGTATCCTTGGTGCCATTCAGCCTTCAGCAGTGTGGAGGGAGTCTACAAAACTACACGTACTTAAGCCTCTGAACACAGATTCTCTAATAACACTGTGGAAGAGAACTAAATTTAAAAGGATGGAACCGAGTTCTTCAAGTTTAGTGGAAAATTATTTGGAAGAAAACATTGCATTCCAATGAACATCAAAAGCACATCTGTATGTTTTATTATACTTGGAAAATAATCATGTGTTGCTGATGATGGGAAGAAATCTACTGTCTCTTCCCATCCAGAACCAGCGTGTTCTGCTAAACCATCTGCTGTGTCCTCTATGCAGATCTACAAAGCACTTCTTAAAAAATAACTTGGCAAATTGGAGAAATTAGAGAGGGGCAAGGAAATTAGCAAGCTGGAGATGAAAAATGTAAAATGCTATTCAAAGTATTACCTCAGATTAATAAACAAAGACTGTAGCGCACTACGTTAGTATTACTGAGATTTATAGCCTTACTATTTATAGTAATTAATATTCATTTTCTCATTATCTAAATATATTATCTGTTATATTATTATTATGGCTAATTTAGCCCCTATTATGGTCCATTTGTGCAGTGGCTGATAGCAAGATTTTCATATCCATTTTTGGTATACATTACAAGATCCGTTTGGAGAGCCACAAGTGTGTTTATGAGTCTTACTGTAATCGGCTTTTACTGTATGTTGCAGGAAGCAATATATTGTGATTTCACATAATTTAAGCTATAACGAGGGGAAAAATGTGTGTTGTTAAAATTGCAACTGCTCTCTAACACTCTTCCTCCTCTCCCTGCAATTGGAAAATAATCCTTTTCATTAACTGTAGTTCATATAAACTGTGTCAGTGCCCTGTTTTCTCTTAGCTGTATTCTGACTGTCAAGCTCAGGTATCGACGGGTTGGAATGTCATTCTAGATTTCTTTATGCCAATATTTGCCCCAAATGGATGTAGCCCATAGCTTCTCTGAATGTTTCTGTCTGCATCACAGAAGTGATTATCCTGGATTACTTTGAGTCCTGTCCTGCCCAATGAGTCACTGGAAGTTCTGTTATCCACGTCAGTGGAAGAAGGATATAGCCCTAAATGAAAAGGCTTTTCCCTGTTTGGAGACTTTTGCAGTATTACATTATCATTCAGTTCAGCTGAGCTCTGGCATATGCAGGTCACTTCAGGATATTTTCATGCTTGGGACCAGATGGAAAATGTCTTTTGCAATCAACAAAAAGCTTGCATTGTTGACATTTCAAATTTTTTTCTACCACTGTAACTAATTTGCTTTCTACAAAATTTAACAGTGTCCAAAAATGATTACAAATACTTTGCAATGAGATTACTTTCATGGTTCAGAGAGTAGGCAGTGTCACAGAAATTCGCTTTATTTTGGTACGCTGAGATTCAGCTTGAACTGAAGCTATGGCTTGGATGCCTTAACTGATACATTATTTGACTTCCGTGTGGAGTAACTTTATGGTTGCTCAGTCTACTAATGAACCGATCTGAAAACCCTAATCATATCCTGATAATTGGATTTCTTTCACAAATTCTTCCCTTCTTCACAACAGTTATTGTAGGTTATGTGACAAAAGACTCCCGTCTGTGCTGTCAGACAAAGGAGCACAGAGGAGCAAAGGCAGGTGGGGGAACCCCCACAACCTTGTCAGATGGACGAGCACCCTGATCTGCCTCCTCCTGAGGCTGTCCCAGGAGGGTGATCAGCCCCATGGTCTGAGGGGCAATGCCCATCATGATGATTTAAAGGACAGGCCCTCCAGAGCACCTTTTGGGCTGAGGAGGGTGCTGCCTGAAAGGGGTATGGGACTCATTGCAAAAACACTGGGGTGAGGTCAGGAGGCACAGATACCTGGTGCCAGCAACTGGAGCAGATGAGAGTCTCTGTGCCAATGCAAAGTCAAGTTGGGCTAGTTGGTAAGTGGAACAAGTGGGTTGGGAGCCCAGGATATGTATCTGGCTCCTAGAGAAACCATGGAGACTGGGGGTTACACGAGACCTCCTTCTGAGTGTGAGGGACTGGAGGTAAAAGGATGTGAGGGCTGGTGAGTGAGTAGACTGAACATAAGGCCAGTTACTGGAGAGATCCTCTGTGTGGGTCTCTGTATTGGGGAGGGGGTGGGGTGGGGGGTGCGAGGTGGTGTGTACCAGCAGCTTAGGTGGATCTGTGGGCCATGTGACTTGAGTGTCCAGATGCCAGAAACTATGGATCCAGAAGCAGTTGGATGGACTGAGTTGTCCAAGCCTGCTGGCATGGAAATATATGTGTGTATTTCCCACTAACAGACCTTCACCCTGAACTGCCAGAGAGGGGAACAGCCTGGGGCCATTCGTGCTGTTTGTGCTGCTGAGCGCAGAGTGTTTGACTGTGCAGTTGGCTGTGTGTATGTGCTTGTGTTATAAATGTGTTTGTGACTGTGCTTTCCGAGATTATATGCTCAATCTTGCTATTGGCTGGACCCAGGCACAGTGGCAGCCTCGCCTCCAGGGGAGTACTGGGTTCAGCACCTCCTTACCACAATTTATGTTTTGCATGTGAAGTTGCAAAATGCCACTATAGTAACTCCACAACGTGTTAAACTCTGTATGAGATGGTGACTGGGGTGGAATGTGAATGTACATTAGGTATTTGGAAGCCAGGACTGATTGGTGTATAGAGCACTCACCTGGGTGTTGGGTCCGAACTGCATTCCCAGGCTGCCAGATGACCTGCTGTACAGTGTGCTGAGTCTCTGTACACATTTACTCTTATTTCTTCTACAGTCTCTTTCCATCGTTTTTCCCTCCGTGATGCTGAGTAGAGGGATAAACCCTACTTAAACTCTGTGCTTATCCTGACAAAAAAACCACAGATTGGAAAAAGGGAAAAAGGATTGATGCTCTGACCTGCCTCTCTGCCTCTGAAGTTACAGGAGCTCCTGAGTCTACTCTTGTGCAAAGATAAATCCCTCTAAAAACCAAGGAAAATAACTGGTTCCCTTGCTGGACAAGTCACCATGTACTTGAATAGACATTTAGTATCTCATTAGGCATGAAATAGTTTTAAACAAAAGGGGAGTGGGGGGTGTGCGCTGGGGGCAGAGGGAATTACAAGCTTATACACTGTTTTGAGATTTGCATGCAGAAATCTTAAATTGGCAGCTCCTAAATCTTGAAAAACACCCAAAGATTGTTTTAAAAAGATGTCAATCAGAA
>NW_010411114.1:33714-36953 GCF_000710305.1 Buceros rhinoceros silvestris | reverse complement strand
CCAAAACCAGGGAAAAATGGCTGATTTGACTCTCTGGGTTTTTTTACTGAGGTGGGAAACTATCCCTGGCTGCACTGTTCTACAGCATGTGCCCAAATCACCTTCCTCATTTCTGAGGCAAAAGGAACTTCTAGACTCATCCTCACATGGGAGACCTCGCAGGGAACTTGCCTCCCTTATTCTGCTCTGTGGGCACCCTGTTGGCTATGGCCTTTGCTTTTCAGCTGGCCATTGCAAGTTCTGGAGGTTATCTGGTGTGATTCTGTGTTCTGCTGTCTGCTTTCTCTGTAAGCATCTGCCTATGTAGCTGAATACTAACGCTACAGGCTCTGAGCATGTTTTCCTGTGTCTGGGAATCAAGTATCAGGTAAGTGTGTGTAACCTGATATGTTGAGGCTGTAAGCGGTGATTTCATCCTTAATCTTTAATGTATTTAGCCACATGGACCTTGTGATTAATTAGCAATAAAGAATAAGCCCGTGCATTAAAACGGGTGACAAGTTTAAAATAGCTTCTCGCATGAAACAAAGAATAAGAATGATCATTGCAGGCGATGATCATTAAGTGTAAGTTCTTTCTGCCATGCGGATAACACTTAAACAGGCTCTGAAATGCTATAAGATTTCTACTTGCATCAACGTCAATTCAAACTTACATGCAAGTTGTTTTGGCCTTGATTGTATTTCCAGCTATGTAAATCAGATTTTGAATTAAAATTATTTCTAAAGCAGTTTCTTTCCATGGAGAGCTTTCAGCACTGGAAGATAGTATCCATACTAGAAAACAATTTCCTTTTATAGTGTTAAATAGAAGCAGACTGAATCTCTTCTGTTTAGCCAAATTGGTTTGGCTTCAGTTTCTACTTCAGTATTGGGCTTCAGTTTCTACTAAATAAGAAGTGCCTAGGTCTAACACCAACCACAGTTTGAGATCATTATTTAACCAAAACCTGGATGTAAAGACAGGCACTTTCTCAGGGATTTCTCTGCTTGAAAGAGTAGAGACGATTTTTAAGCAGTTGCTCTTGTTGGAGCCCAGGATCTCAGTTCACATGTAAGAGATTCTCTGTTTTCAAGGTACACTTGAGATTTTTGCAGATAAGTGCCACGCATTCAACTGTCAGTGGTACAGAAGAAATAGATGTAGGTCCTTCTTGCATTCTTCTGCTTTCCAGAAGACAAATGAACCTGGCAGGACAAAGCCATCTTCAGGCTCCATGGACACGTGTCTGTAATTCATCTAAACCCTTTAGCAGTGGTATAGTACAAACAGTAGTATAAATCCCCACCTCTATAGTTTAATTTTTAAAAGTCTGTTTTTAAAAATGCAGCACGCTGTTGCAGTTAATACTCTACCTCTGCGGAGGAAGGATCCATGATTTTGTCTCACAGCACTAAGCAAGGCTCAGCAGCAGGGTCCTGGGCATTCAGAGTGGTTTTCCCCATGAGAAAGGACTCACTAGAACATAATGTTTTGACTTACCTGTTAAGAATGAAAAAAACCATGATGCTTCTGGACAATGCACAGGAGAAAAACTGTAAAATCCTCTCTTTAACCTTCCTTCTTTCCTTTTCTCAGACTTCACAGTAGGAAAAAAAAACCATATTTTAATTTCACAAAGCTTTTTTTTCCCTTCACTTACTGATTCAGTGGAAACTTTTTCAACTCATTGCAAAACAATATCTTTCTTTGCTGCCAGAAACTGTCAAAGAAAGGAACTGAATATTTTTTTCCCCAGTCAGGTTTGTTTCCAGAATAGCCCAATGTGGGCTCTGCGTTTGAGGTGACGCACTTCAAAGACTTCATCCCTCTATAACAACCAGTTCTTCATACATACCTAAGTTACAACTGAAAGAAGTAAGGCACAAGTTCTCTACCTAGGATAAAATGTGAATTTGTGATTATTTAAAAAAAAAATGGAAAATGAGGCATAAAATTACTGTAGTAGATAACTAAATACAGAAGTTTAAATGCTTTTTAAAGTTTTGCTTGAGTTTGCAAGAGTTTATATGACAATCTTTTAAAGTCAGATGACTAATGTGTGAGGTATTTCATGTTACAAGAAGAAACGTAGTGTGCAGAAAGCTCATTCTGAGCATCCTGTGGTGGAAAACGCAACCCCTTCCTGCTGCGCTTGCAGCAGTGGCGGAAAACAAACGCCCTCTCCATTGTGTTGACCACCTTGGCCATGGCTGGCAAACTGCAATAAGAGAGGGATGACTGACTCTGAGGGGTTGGGAGGAGAGGGTGGGGACCACCCATCTGTGTTCTGGGAAAGCACGATGACTGCTGGAGCTGAGTCACTCCAGAAGCCATGTATTCAGAGCTTGATAAAGGACAGGTACTTTTATTGTTCCCAGAGAGGTGTCAGGGCCTCATTTGGTGATCACTGAGTGGCAATTTGCTTCTTGGCTTGCTCTTGGAGCATGGCGGTGGTCCTCTTCGAAAACGGGCAGATGATATTGGCACAGCATTTGTGTGATTTGTCACACGTAATTCTACTTGCCAAAGTGCTAAATTGCTCCTTAGCTGGTATTCTTGTCTTTTATATGGCTTGAGACTTCATGTTTCCTTTCAAGTCTGATGTCTCTTGAATTTTATTTACATTTACAAGGAAGACTGTCTTCTTTTGAAGGAAATATTTGAGTCTTTGTTATTCAGTTGTATTATTTCCTAAGATAAAAGGAACTGAGGAAATGGTAAGACTGATTGTAATGTTAGTGAGATGCCTGCTCTGTATTGCTGAGTGACTTGCGATAATGTCGTATTTTGTGTTGATCCTCGGTATGCGTTTCAGGTTATAATCCCAAGAATTCCCGAGGAAAACGTCTTTGGCGGTGATGGTGGGCTTAGGTATATGAATGAAAATATAATTTTAATAATTTACAGTAGTTTTCTTTAAAGTGCGTTTATGCCTAAGGCTTTTAATTCAGATGACCCTCACGCATGACTTGAAGTTGACAATAGACTGTACTCGACAGATGCAGTGGTATTAGCGCTGCCTCTTTTTCTGTTGTGTGGTTTTTAAACTCTTCAGAGGAGAATGCCTTAAGTTATGTTATGGGTGGATCTGGAGACCTTCATCAAGGAAGAACCTTTTAAGCTGTCTTCAGAAGACAAAAGGAATAGCAGAGACTTAATTTGCAGTGAAGATTATTTGATGCCTCCCTAGATAAGCTATTATGAAATATTTATACAGCAGAAAGCTACTTTCTGTGGCAATAAACTTTCACTACGTA
>NW_010411114.1:29138-33617 GCF_000710305.1 Buceros rhinoceros silvestris | reverse complement strand
ATGTGCATGTGCACCCTCGTACACTGCTGTTTCAGCAGCGATCCCAGGCTAGCACTAACCTCAGCTGATGTTTCCATAGAACACTGTGCCAAGGAGATATTAGCCCGATTTCTCAAAGATGTGTAAAGCCTGAATTAACAATTCCAGACTTTAAGTAGGAGTAAACAGCTCAGGTGCTGTACAGCTCTGTGTTCATGTGCCGTGATTCTGGTTTGAGGCATAGAGCATCAGTCTTTGCAGAATTTGCCATTGTGTGGTAGAGTCTAGAGCTGATACGTCCATCTCCTCCGATTATCTTCTGCAAATTTTTGTCAGAGATGAAAAGCAAACAAAAAAAACCCAAAACAGACAGAGATGTAATTTTCAAAGTTTCAGATTAAGCTGAATAAGGAAAACTTTACAATCACAGGGTAAAAATTGAAATGTAAAAGTAACTTTTTTTAACTTAGTCCTTCAAAAAGTAGAAAAATGTCAACAACTTCAGCATCATAATCTGTTGCTTGAGGCAGGAGAAAAAGTAAAGTCAGATGCTTACTGACCACTCTGTTTTCAACTTAATAGCAAAAAATCGTCGGACGGTGATACTTGAAGTTTCCTACACAATTGAATCTCAGTCAAAATGCCACAGATCTGTTGTAATTTTATAAAGTTAGATTTTTTTTCCTCAAAGCAGCGTATTGTTATAAAGGATAGAAAAGTGTGTGTTTTAAAAACTGACAGAGAGCAGCGTATAAGCAACGTAATGTTTTCACTGCTATTATTCAGATTTCTTTTGGAAATGAGAATTTAATTCAGAAACATATACCTGTTATGGTATATATTGTAATATTTTCCTCAGAGCTTTTTTGCTTTGACTCAAATATATGTCACGGAATAAAAAATTACTTAACGTGCAGACTTTTTCAGTCTCTCTTGCAGTACACTTTATAGTTTGCATTTATGTAAGCTCTCATACTGTGCTTTGCAATAATATCTAAATTGCCAAGTTTAAGAACAAGATTTTGCAATAGTTTGTTCTTCCCTGTGGAAAACATTTGGGACTAGAAATATGAAAATAGGTAATTCAAAAGCTTACTTTTCATCCTATTTTGCCTTTTTAATCAAAGCAAATGTTTTTTTAGTCCTCGTGATAGCATATGAAAGTGGATCTATGTTTTAGGATGGTAAAATCCTCTCCAGAACGGATTAGTGGGAGAGGTTTCGATGATGTGTTTTTCACCAACAAATTCTGCATCGAGTCATTCCAGCTGGTTTATGCTTGCTGGATGAGCTGGACGGCGCTTGAGTCATCGTAGCTGTCAGATACACTGCTTGAGGAGAAAGGCCTTGTAGGGTGGAAGCGAAAGGCTATTGTCGCTCGGCAGCCTGCCTCCATGTCGTGGCGTTGCCTTCAAGTGGTCTTGGACCCCTTCCAGAAGCAGAACGGTGCAACAGCTGGTCCCAATTATCCGGCCGGCAGTGTGTCTACAGGCACAAATGGCCACTTTTCTCATTTGGCTCCGTGGTTTAATGACTTAGTTATTTAATAATCTGACAGGAATGCTAGTGTTGTGTTTAGCCACTTGCTTCTGTTTAATCTTATCTTTGGAGCTGTGTTCATACAGTGCTGCCGTGATGATTGGCTGCTATTGTAATGTATGTAGATGAGAAAGCTAAACACACTGGCAACACACAGCATATAGATTTTTTTATTTTACTTTAAAAGACCTAAAAGCTGGAAATCTATCACTTGATAGCAGTTCTTTAATAACGTGACTTACCCCTCAGTGTAACTAGCAATACAGAAATTTGACCCTCCTTTTTTCCTGACTCTCAGAAATTAGAGTAAAAAAATTAACATCTGAAAGACATACCCCCTTTGTACTTACCCTTACACATTCATTTACTTCAAAGGATATATTTTCAGAGGTTTCTTGATGAGCTGCAGAAAAATCCACCTGTATGAGCATAAATAGGAGCTTACTCATGCAAGCAGCGTAGAAAGATGCACAGCTGTCACACTGGGATAAGGAAACATTAACATTTGCACAAATGAGAAAGGTGCACATACCATGAGCACACCACATAAACCTGCAAAGAAATGGTCCCAAATATATTGCAAATTAGAATATTCACCTCTTTCCTGTCAACACTTGGCTCCTAATAAATCACCAAGAGGTTATGGTTACCAAGCAACCAAAACCTGTTAATTTATTGTGTAAGACCATGAATTCCAAGTGACTTGTAAGATGAGTAGGAACTGAATGATGCAATTTAGGGAGAGGGAGGGAGAAAAATTGTTTCGAAATGAGATTTTTTTTTAATGTCACAATAGTAAGAAAGGAAGAAGCCAACTCAAATTCCTTCTGCCCTGTATTGTCCTGAAAAAGATGTACTTTGTCTACAGAGGTCCCAGTGGGTCTCTGATGTAATAGCTGCAAACAAAAAAGGCCTTAAAGGAACTGGAGGTGGGGTGGTCATCTGTAGAAGTGAGTCTGGGGCTGTGGGTGAGTCCATGTTCCTCCACTATCGTAACGTAAGGCTGAGAAAACTGGAGCCATGCTGTGGCTCAGCAGGACCTTTATTGGGCTAAACAGGTTTGATCCCATTTAGTGACCAGGGACGTGGCTCGCAGGAGTACCAAAGCTCACCGGAATCAAAGGGTTTGGAGATGACAGTTTGGAATAATTGGGTAATAGGACTTTCTCACGGTTTCATGACGTGTAGCTCTTGTGTTGAAATTCACAAAAATCATTGGGGTTGAAACAAGGTCGAGTTTAGATTCTCTTCATTTTAGAGGTATGAAGCAAGATGCTGTGCAGTGTGAAGGTTGGATCGGAGGCAAATTACAAGCTGGATGCACAGAAAAATTCAACAGCAAACTGACTAATAGAGCTTGCTCTGTCCAAAAATAAGTGAGAACAGGTTGCAACAAGGAAGAAAATGATTTCATCAGCACCAAAATATCTCTTTCACTAAAGAAAAAGAAATTATTTAAATACAGTCTCTCAAAATATGCCACCAAAATAATAATAATAATAAACAACACTTAGCCAGCAGTAAAATCAGAAAGTATTCTCATAACAGACTTGGGGCAGAGTTTTGTCTTCATTTCCAATCTTACCAAAAGAGATGCAGTTAATATCAAATTCCTTTCAACTTCCTGTATTGTCCAGTGGAAACCAAATATTGATCATTTACCTGTAAGTAACAATAGATTTATCTGCAAGTTATGTTGCTTATCAAAGTATTTGGTCCTATCTCATGTCATGTCTGAGCTTTTTCAATGATTTAAACCTGTATTTTCAAGTAACTTGTGTGTCCTCAGAGCCAGCTTGTTGGAGGGCAAGGTTTGTTAAAAGAATGAGCAGAAAATGCTGAGAGAAAATGTCACTGCTTCTCTGTCCAAGACACATGTAGTTTCCATGGCAGCAGGAGTACGCAGGGTTAAAAAGGTATTATGGGCTGTAATGCAGTCTCTTGTTCTCCTGAAATAAGCACATGCAGGATGTAAATGCCAAGAAGTGGCAATGGGCTTTAACCTCAGCTAAAGCTCTCCTTGAAGGAAATTATTTTCAAGTGTTGCCCATAAAGATGCAGCAATAATTGGGTGAATGTGATGCCTATCAAGAGGCATGTAACACGTCAGCACGCCAGACACTGAAAGTTCATGACTTTGCTTTTCATGTCATAGTAAACTCATGAGATCTTTTTTAGCTTGCTTTGACAGTTCACCTCACTGGGTAAGAATGCAAATTATTTCCTTTCTGGAGTTCCCATTGTAATAACATTATCACCAGAGGTTATTATAGAAAATGTGACTTACGGCAGTACCCATATAAATGAGATTTATCAGAGCAATGAAACTAATATTGGAACCGATGCTCTGTTGACCCTCTCTCTGCAAGCATCGACAGAAGTTTTCTAAAAAGGAGGTAAAATGGTATTGTGTCAGAATAACTGGCCTTAGGAAAAAACCATAAATTGCATCCTAACGAATCCTATTGGTGAGGCTCTATATTCCTTTTGGGGTGGAAGAAATGCCCTTTTAGAAGTGTCACATCAGAGAAATATTTCTAAAGAAATTAAAAATAATGATTTGGCACAATGTGCTGAGGAACTGGAAATATTTGTTTGGGAACAAACATCTTCTTTCAAGGAAAACACACTTTTAAAGCAACTGTTTGCTTTTAGAGCGGAACAGAAAATTATTTTGAACATGTGGGTTTTATTGCAGTGGAAAAGTTGGGTTTTATGCAATTTGCCATTGTCTTCCAAGGGGGCTGTATTGACCACAGTATGATGCAAAATGTGTTCAGAGACTCTAAGTATTTGACTAAGACTCAGAAACATTTCTCTCCTGTGGATTTACTGTAAGCATAAAGCTGTCTTACGTAAAAAGCCCTCGTTTCACTTCTACTAGGTCTTGCTTAAATACATACTAAATAAAGCTGACTGTAAGAAAAGCCTGATGAAACTGCATATCATATAGCCATGAAT
>NW_010411114.1:28533-29021 GCF_000710305.1 Buceros rhinoceros silvestris | reverse complement strand
GGGGGGGTCTAATCATGATTAGCAGTTTAAGTTCTGTTGTTATTGCCATCGTTCAATACCGCACAGCCAAGTTCCTTGGGAAGAATTCAAATTAGGCTGCAAGGTTGATAGTGGAAAAAAGTTACTTAAACTATAAAGACTTGTAACAATTATTTCCCCTGTTTACAAAGTATTTGTAATCACAGGAAATTTTTCAGTGTGGAACAGCTGATGTTGATTTTTAAAGCTACGGATTGTAGGTGCACGTAGGGATATACCGTGTAAAAATAGAGCAGAAAAAGTCACAGGCTAAGTAGTGAATTATTCCTTTCCCGTTTTACTGGTGGGTTTTGGTACTTCAAAGTAATAGTTTGTATGTTGCTAGTTAAAGTTGCTCATGCAATTGAAAACAAACCAAATACCTTGAGAATGCCTAATATTGCAATACATGTGAAAATGTAAGGACAAGTTTTATGACAAATCGAGACTGCATCATACAGCACAAGATG
>NW_010411114.1:18402-28423 GCF_000710305.1 Buceros rhinoceros silvestris | reverse complement strand
GGGAAATAATTTATGAGCCATCATCGTTTTCCTCAGGTGTGTCTGCCAGTCTTTAGCTGGGCAAGTGATAGGCTTTTTAGGTCTCAAATGATTTTAAAAAGTAAAAGTTTGGGGTGGGATTATGGGGTTTTTTTAAAAAAAATTTGCTTACTAACTGGAAAGACTGAATTTGACTTTGGCTTACTAAAAATTGAGCTTTTAAATTAATTCAAACAACAAAAATAATCTAAGTTTTGGAGTAATGGAGGTGCGATTTAATCCACAGCAGAAACACCTAAATTTTGGTATCCATGTGTAACTGCTTAAGCCCCCTGTGTCAGTGATGACATGGCCAGCACAGCTCCAGAGCACAGGGCATGGCTCAGCTGTCCAAGTGCAGGCATTTGCTTTAGGGTGAGCTTGGCTCCCTCGCTCACTTCAGGTGGTTTCAACATATTATGATGGTTGAAATGTCCACGGCTTGTGCCATTTGAGTTGCCCGAAGGTGTTCACAATGACTGTGAAGTACATCTAGATATGACACAAGGCGTTTGAAAGACTTGTACCCCCTGGGTTGTCAGGGACGCAGGGGTGGGGGATGCCTTGCAGCAGCTTGGATAGGACCTGCCACCTGCAGCTAAATCCAACCCTCAGCTCTACTCATTCTAACTGCAGCTACACACTTGGTGCACACACAAGAAAAAAAAAACTTTTTTAGAGGAGTCCATGTAGCACAGAAAATGCATGAAAATATCCCTTTGACATGCACCAAAACTACTCTGAGACACCACAAAATTTGTTCAAATTTCTAATGAAAGACAAACTACATAAGACAGATCTGGGACAAGGTTTGGTAATATTTATTTTGATTATTAGTAATAGTTGTGGAGTTCTGCTATTCCCTAAATACATAAGCTCGTCACCCCAAAGGGAATTTATCTCATTACTTCTCATCTGAAATATTGTTGGAACCTGATGGCTTTAACTAAATTAATTTTGACATCTTATTTTTTTCATACTGTGTTAAGATTTCCAGGATAGAATGTTCCAATTTTTTAAAAATTGAAAAATTTTCTTCCTTCCAAGTATTCTTTGTGCTTTTGTAACAAATATAACAAGATGTAAAACTAACAACTGAAACAACATGCAGATGATCCAAAATGAACTCATGGAATGAGTCCAAATGAACTCATTTCAAATGAAGCAAATGAAATTTTGATTTTTTTTCTTTTTAGACTTAAATCTGAAATACAAGCATTTCAGGTTTCCATTCAAATCAGAAAAACTGCTTCCTTCAGAGGCTAGTAAGAAAATGTATACAAATGGTATGCAACTCCAGATATGACTTTACATTCTGGGTTTTATCTACTGCTGCCCTTTCAGTAATGTTACTTTCATTATTCTCTAGTACAAGTTACTTCCCTTGTTTGTGAAACACAACAGTGAAATATCAAACCAAGTATTTTTTTAATAAGCAGTGTTATGAGAAGTATGTTAATGATATTTTATTCTATGCCTCACTAGCTTCAGATGCCCATGAAATCCACGGTTTGCAGTAGAATCTGCATTACTGACAATGTTGGTGTTTTGGAAGATCCCAAATTTCTTTTATCACGCTCTTATTACTTTTGAAATTCTTACTCTGTATCTGTTCTGGATCTTTCCTGGTATCCTTCGTCTGTTACTTAGTAAGACAGACCTTCCCTTCGCTGAAGTAAACATGTGCACTGAAACTTAGAGATAGCAAAATGTTAGTATACACTGAGGATCCATCACCTTTTTACATCAGCATGTACCTTTCCTTCCAGTGTTACAGGTGCTAAATGATGGCTCGAGTGTCAGGAGATGATTGGCTGAATTGGCCTAGGTTACTCAGAGAAATAAGGTTTCTGCTAGGACCGTGGTATTGGATGAAAGCCCCTGGCCACTTGCAAGTTTTAACGGAATCGTATTATATAGGAAGGTTTTTGGCAGAACAGCCTCTACCCTTGATAAAAATGTGAGTGCAAAACAATACAGGAGGAGCAGCACCTCCTCTGACAGTGCTGTCATAAATGTTCAGGTCCGTAGGTGTGTTCCCAGTACCATTTTAGATGGCTCGGTGTACTCCACCTGGCTGCCAGAGGTTGTCCCAGAGATAAGGAGTGTCCGGATTCTCTATTATGTTTTCCATTATACTGAGGCCTCAAAGAGGCTAGAGCACCTCAACCAACACAGGAGATAAATTTCTCCGATGCATACTAACACCCTGCTTTGTTCATACAGGCACATAATTGCACAGCAAAATTGATAATGATAGTGTCTCTAACCCCCGCTCCCCCATAAAGTACATAATTGACTTTGTTCTCCCATGACCTTAGCTAGAGAAGACAGTCACCCAAATTGCAAAGGCAAACTGTGACCGAACAGGTCATTTGATTCTTTCCAAAGTCAGAAGATAATCCTACCTTAATCATCAGACTGTTCTCCCTGTTCATGGGTTTAAACACCTCAGAGCATCATCTCACCACAGTTCAGTCTTCTGCCAAAAGCCTTTTTTTTTTTTTTTTTTTTTCAAAACCAAGAAGGCCAGTAAGATCTAGAGACATAAAATAATCCCAAATTTGAACCTGCATCTTTTGAATGCAATTTTCTGGCGTCTTCCTAATTAATTTTCATAATGGGAATAATGAAAAGTAACAATTAGACTGTGGTACTTTAGCCAAATTTGCACAGCTCAGAAATGCTTGTATTTGCAGTTCTGATTTGCACTTGCCTCTGCATTAGCTCTGAGTTACCACATGCTTTTGGAAGGAAGGTTATATGGTAAGGGTCTTCATAGCTGGTTAAATATGGATATAATAAATGAAATCTAAGCAATTCTCAGTAATGAGGTAACATTAACTATGCCTCCATTCCAATGCTTCCTTCCTCTTCTCTGTCTAATTTGTTTTTTCACCAGGACTGGTCCCACATTTGCCTTTTGCGACTGAGGTCCTTTCCCTTCCACCTTCTCTGAACATTAAGCCTTGACAGCTCTGTATATGACATGATAAAATAAAAAGTTTTATTACACCCCTAAGAGGTCTAATGTCTTCTGACAAAGATGACAGGACCGGCTGGTAAGATCATAAAGCCTTTACATTTTATCATACATAAATTATATCACACCCAATTTCAAATCTGTTGGAACAAACTTGCCACCCATTCTGTTAGCTGGTACCCACCTAACAGGAAAGAACTTTCCTCCCCAAGTAATATCCAACAAAATTCTATTGTTCTTCAAAGAGAGAAAGTAAATTAAGTCCTGTCACCGCTAGCAGCATCTTGGCTTCCAAGGAGATGATTAGTGCACCAAATTCGAAAATGTTATGTGTTTATTTCCGGGTGATTAGTGATACCTCTGTCAGCCCTAACCCTGCTGTAGCAGACAACCTCGTATCCTAGGAAAACTGGGCAAACAGGATTGCACAGCACTTTTCCCTGTAAACTCTATGAAATGTGCAAGTACGAACACTGCCTGCTTTTCTCCAAAATGTGTGTACCTGTCCCAAAATACAGCTTTGGCAGAGCAGCTAAATAATAAAGGATAGTTCCTGATTTTTATAAACCCTCCTAATTTCCTTATCTTCACAGTAGCTATGACAATTTGCCATGAATGTGCATTTTTGTGTACGTGTCTCTCTGTATCTATAATTTATCACGTGCTACGAGTCTAACAATGTTCAAGATTTACCAGCCTGCTTGCTTTTGTTTGTTTTTTTTAGTTCATCAGGATAAAATTTTAAACATGTTACCTCTAATACTTTTTCCTCTGCTGTACTGTTCGGAACTTATCAGTTTTGTTTTTCTGAGGTGCTTTCTGGGAAAACACTGCAGAAACTTCCTATGCTTTATTTACAGCTAAGTACATACCACTTGCATATAATTGGGATAGTATGGCAGAGATCACTTTGTATCTCTGGCTGCAGAGAAGTAGTGAGAAGATTCTCAGGGTTCCTATGGCATTTTAAAATACTTTTCAGTGGTGCTGGTATGTGTGTGTGTGTGTGTGTGTGTGTGTGTGTGTGTGTGTGTGTGTGTGTGTGTGTGTGTGTGGACGGCTTTTTTTTTAACTAAAATGGCCAGGAATTATGTTAATTTACAATAAAGGCTCAGAGAAGCATACTCTGATTTTGCCTTCAGGACTTTAGTCAAAACAGACTGCAAAACTCTGAAAATAGAAGTTTTGTAAGGTGGTTTGGGATGTGGCCTCAAATAATTTTAGTAGTTTCCTTTGCTCATCCTCCCCCATGAAACTTCTCCGGATTTGTTTAACTCTACAGTCAAGTGTATAACTAGTGCTCTTCTGAGAATCTTTCGAGGCAGTGTTATTCCAAGGTAGGATACCTGGAGATGTATTTGCCTTATCAGTCTGAAGCAACAGATTTCTCTTGAGCTGACTGACCATCACTCTGCCAAGGAGCAGTACCAAACCCAGACTCTTGAGTCCTTTTGCATTCCAAAGATCCTGCAGCACCCCAAGAGCTGCGTTACGTCTTGAGGGCAGGACTAGGATCACGTCACATCTTCTAAATATATGGGCACACGTAGCAGGTGTCCCGGGCTGATTCCTGAGCTAGAGGGAAGGGAAGAAGGGAGCCTTTGCTGGCAGCAGAGCACTCCAGCCCTTCTGTTTAGACATTGCTGCACATTTCTTTACTCCTTCTGCCTTAGCTTCAGCCCCAGCAACTGCTGACCTTGTTATCATGAGGTCCTTTTTACAGGGTTTTGCAAGATCCTTGATGTCCTCAGAAACTATCAGCCTATGGTGTTTGTTCTTTTCAGAAGTCTTTGATTGTAGTCTGATGGATCTGGTGGATGAGATATGCACTTTCATTAACAGAATCCTTCAGCTACCCTATTTATCTAGTCCACCTTCCTCCTTAAAATAAAAGCATTCATTTTGCCCTGCACTTAAACCTGTGTGGAGTATTCTAAAAGTTTCTATTCAAAACAGCCACTGCTAAGGTTTCTGATATGTTTCTAGAGTTCCCAGTGAGTTATCTTTAGTCTGTATGGATTGAACTTTGCAAATTTTTCAGATACATAAATTAGTTCTTACTGGATATAATCTATTTATGTATAAAAAAGTATTCATATACATTTCAAAATTAAGTTGCTGTTGACTTGCTGCTGCTTCTTTCCACCACTTGTATCAAATATCTGGACATTTGAATGTCTGTTTGGCTGGCACGTATTTGCTCAGAGATGGTGAATTTTAGGCTCATCAGCTAAAATGATCCCACTACCATGTAACCCCATATAAAATATTGTTTCCAACAGCTCTTCATCAAATCTATGAACAGGAAAAAAGAAATTGATCTGAGTGAGGATTTGAAAATAACCATTAGCCAGGATTATTACTCCGTAGGCAGTTTCTTTGGGCATATGTGATCAGAAAAAATTAAATTCTGCATGTAATACAGTTTAACAATTTGTACCTACCAATTTTTTTCTTAACAGCAGGATCCTCATAGCTCAGAACTGAGATGCTTCATGCTCCTTAAGATGTATTACTACTCTAGAGCTGCTGCCTGACAACGCAGATTCAGAGTCCAAATTACTTCTTCCTCTTATTCTAATTCTTCCTTGTGTAACCAAAGGAATACAAAACTCCACACAACCTATCTGAACAGTCACATTAAACAAAGCAAGCTGAATTATTAAACATTTGAATCTCAGATCTCACTTTGCTGTCCAAAGACTTAAGCAATAAAATTTAAAAAATGCCCACAGCCAAATTCATGCAACTTGAAAAATGTTGCAAAACATTCCACAAACAGAATGAGGCCTCTAGTTTTAATCTTATACCTAACCACATGTGTATTGAGCAAGACCAAATCCATCTAAATATGTATTTAAAAAATGCAGCATTAGGCTCTCTGAGATGAAATTATGGAGCCCACGTAAATTTTTCTTTCAATCTTATATGCATAATGCTTCAAGACTATCCACATAATTTATAGTATATAGCCTGGGTTGAATTCATCTAAACACAAGCTCTGTTTCATAAACATCAAAGATAATGAAAACGCCCTTTTAATTAATCTGTTAGAATCTATGTGTTTATTCCACACTAACTTCCTTTATTTGTCAGCCTCACACATGAGAAACGACCCCGCCTGTGCTGTCCCTGCTTAATGTCAAAGCTGCAGGGAAAAGATGTTTATAACATTAGCTGCATTCTTTCACTGAGGGCTGGCAATTAACGCTGTGTCTGGAATCAGAAAGCTTCAAACTGTCTTTCATTACTACCTGTCTGGGTGGCAGGGAGGAAATGAATAGAAGTTTTCTATTCTTGTCATATCTAGTTGCAGGATTTACTAGAAGCAGACCTTGTTCCAGTTATAGGGAGAAAGATTATACCAAAGCTGCTGATCTGTTTTCAGAATTGTTACAATCCTTGAGAGAAATAGCTGCGAGTAATAGAATTTTAGCAGAAATGAATCTGTTACTGGCTAGGGAAAATTGCTACAGCCAGATAGACCTGAGGTGTCGTACTTGCAATTTCAAGCATAGTCGATGAAATTATGGCTAAGAGGAGGGAAACTATGTTGAAGGAAAGTTCTCCTAATCCAAAATTCAAACCCCTTGTGATTTGCCCCAACTCTTTTGCTGATAGTTCCCATCAAGTGGCTATTAGACTGGGCAACGAACCTCACTTTTAAGTCACTTCACGCTCAAGCCTCAGTCTAGCTCAGCTAATCCATGCAGTGAGGAAGAAGCTAGGCATTTCATGCTTCTCTGCTACAGCTTGGCAGGAGGCATTTTACCCTCTGGGACCAAAGGTGAAGATTTGAGGCATTAAGAATCAGAAAGAAAAAAAAAAAAGGCTCCTCTTGGGTGTCACTTGGAAGAACCGCTCGGGTTCTTCACTGTTCAGACTATCAGGGAAATGCTAAATCTGTTTTCTCTCAACCTTAATGTCTGTGGTCTCTGAGCAAAGGAGTCAAAGTCACATGTTATCCAAATGAATGTTGTTTCTATATTGCAAAGACTGGCGTGATTTTTTCTGTTTGGATCAGCACAGAAAGTCATTTCCATCAGAAAAACAAAGTGCCCTCTGGGTTTACCCTTGTGCCATTGGTACTTTGGGTGTTAATATCTGTAAGAAGATGTCGCTGTTGTGGTGACAGGTTATACTAGCATGCCTATAGTAGGTCAAGAGATTGGCTACCTCTCCATCAAAATATTTCCATTTTTAACTAGTGTTTATAGGGGGGGAAAGTACCTTTTTCTGCATATAATCTCTAAAACTGCAAATATTTTTTCTGTATTCCCAAACAACAGACCTCAGTTATGCTGTCTGGTAAAAGAAAAGGGAATTACAAATTATCCTTTGTGCTCTTGAAAAACAGACATAGACTTTTCCTTAAATGTGATAGTTTATTTGCTTTATATAGAACAAAGCAGGCAATGAAGGAAGGTATGGGCTAAATCCCAAACCACACATGAGTTCACGATGATGAGTATAGAAATTTCTAGTCAGCAGCCAGTGAGTCACTCTGACTGATGTGCCCACAACAACATAAATGCAGAAAGCTAAGAGCATTGCCTCAAGACCCAGTGGCAAAATGGATGCGCTGCCGCAGTCTGGGCATACCAGACATAGTATCAACCAAGTTACATCCGCAAACATGGCAGGACCTTAGCTTCTGATACAGCTGAGGGGCAGCTGGGATGGGCTACGGGCTGAGGACAGGCTAAGGACTGCATAGTGCCAAGCGCTGTCTCAGGACAAAATCCAGATGAGCAAAGCCTATCAAGTTAGGAAGAAAGAAGAAAAAAAAACAGGAGAAAGCATGTAACTAGCTCATGGTTGTCTTATAACTGGAGGTGTGCTCATGATCACGTACCCCAGAGTGATCATATATTTTCATTTGTAAGCACTCTGTTCAATAATATTCAGGACAGAAATAATACGAGTTAGCTGCACGGTCTTGGTATCCTTGCTCAGAAGGGTCTGCTCATCTTCTCTCTTTCCTGTAATGTACCTAAGGATTCACCTAATATATCATTGAACTGGTATAACTGGGAACAAGTAGCGTCACATCCCAGGAAAAATTGCCAATCTTTACCTGAATGGAGTCCAGATTTTAGGAACAGGGAAATGTTGCCAATTTTCAGAGAGATGCTTAGACTTTGGCAGGATTCAGGATGAAATCAGTAGTGTATGGCTGATGTGCACAAGAGCACTGATGATTCTAGATTCAAAGCCACTGGAATCTTTAAAATTGCAGGGATTATTGGCACTTCCAATCAAAATATGAAATAGTTTTGTATCAGGATTCTGTTTCTGGAGGGTGGGAGTGTTTGAAATCATGCTTAAATTCATCATAATTTGATCTTTAAAAAATATAAGAAAGGAAACTTTGAAAGACTGGTAGTTAAAACTTACATGGAATACAAAAGTTCGGGGCGGGGCGGGGTGGGGGGGGCAGAGGGGAGTGTTGTGTGTGAGTTGGGGTTGGGGAGGGAAGACAGATTTCTGAATTCCCAAGCAGTCCCAGCCGCTGTGGTGCTGATAAAGTATCCACACTGTTGAGTGAACATCAGGTACGTAAACAGATGTTCTTAAAGCGAGAAGAAAGCCTTGAATAGCTGACCGATGTCGTTGCAATTCTGCTGAGACTGACAGTTACAGGTTTAAAGGGTAGTTGCCGTGACCAGAAAATCCAGCCAGGCTTTAAGTGCAACTAAATCCAATAGAAACTCTCAACTTTACACTTTTGCCCTGGAGATGGCTACAGGTCGATAGCTATTTTCTGAGTTATTTGGGGCTAATCAGAAAAGCATGTGCAGATATTGAAAGACCGGATTTATACCTCTAGAAATGATTCAGATGCTTTAAAAAATATCTTCTCCTTGATACATTTTATTTTTATTTTATAATGGCACTAAGACTGTGACAAATCCTGCTGACTTCTGCAAGAAATTTAACTGTTTGTTGCCTTTAAATGGATTATGCAGAAGTATCCCGAAGCACAAGGAACAAAACAGGATGTTTATTATATAGACAATCAATACTCCTGTGTTTTTGTACAACTTTGTTGTAATAAAATAAGGTGTTGCCTTATAAATATCACAGACATCACCTTGCTTGCATGCCAAAATTAGGACTTACTTTAGTTTGAAAACAGATTAGGGCTTTTTTTTTCTTTTTATAATGCCTGCTTTTAGAATCATCACGCGGGCAAATCAAGATACAAGCACGCTAGGTCTAAATAATTAAGAAATACAGCCAGCCTTATTGTAGGCAGCCCTCAAACATACTTCAGGAGAAAACACCTTGTGCATATTGAAATGCCTCGTCTCCAAGCTTCAGAGCTCAGACCCTTACAGAGCAATGCGGCTGCGCCTTTTTTTGTTTAACTAAGGCAGTCCTAAGTAAGTGGCTGAAATAGCACAGGGTGTTTTCATTCTGCTGCACAACATTGATCGGGAGCGTATTTAGACAGCTTAAAGTCTTGGAGGGGGGACAGGGGGCAGACAAAGCCCACGCTGCATTTCGAATGTGAACACTGAAAACTTTGTCAAGGTTTTAAAATTAAGTTTCATCTATTCATATGTGAAGACTTTAGGGAGATGAATTAGGACAGCTGAGAAACTGATTACAGCCTCTTGCTGCATTTTGTCTTTGCTGTTCACGAAGCCAAGCTGACATGGCCCCTGCTGAAATACTTCTATCTCGTGATACATGTATCAAAAACGAATAGATAGGATGGTTGATCTTGTGCCTTTCTTGTTCTGCCACACGCTTTTACTTCGAACCACATGTCATTAATAGAGCTAATGGGATTTTGGCATGGAAGCAAAGGGGTGGGAGGGAAGGGGGGGGATGGGGGGAGATGGAGGGGAGCGAGATGAACTACCCAGAGAAGCATTGCCGCCTCTTTGCACTAAAGCGATGTCAGGTTTATCAGGCTTCTCTTTAGTCTTTCCTGACAGGACTGGAGGCACTTCTCTATACGTGTGTGTCTCATGCATTCATGAGCCTCTTTGACACTATTGCAGCTTTTGT
>NW_010411114.1:8505-18156 GCF_000710305.1 Buceros rhinoceros silvestris | reverse complement strand
GGGAAAAAAAATAAAGGGGGGGCGGGAGGGGGGTTGGTGGGGGGAAGAAATGAAACTACCAGCAGATGAAATTGATTTATTTTCACCATTAGGGAGTAGGGGGTGGAAGCCTTTTGGAATATAAAACCTTCTTGCAGAGCAGGCAAACAGGCTGCCTGCATGACAGCTCTGATACATGTTAAGAAATAACATGGCTTGAAAATAGAAGCACCATTGTTTTGCCTAACTACTGTAACAAATGTATATGAACTGGAATGCACCATCTAAAGTGAAACAACTGCCAAGGTTGCAGACTTCTATTTTTCCCGCTTGTCGGTGAGAGGTATAAACCATGAAACCCCAAACGCTACATAGGTGCGACAGTTTGGCATCACCGTCTATTTTTCTAAAATCTCTCAAAATATCTTTGGTCTAGTCTGCATTCTTGCAGAGCGAAAGCTTTCCTGAAGTAAGTAGCAATCAGAGCACTTTATATAACAGCTTTAACAACAAACCGAAAGTTTATTTGAGAGAACGAAGCTTGGCATGGCAATGCTTTGGGTATTTTTCTGTGGGTCCTTGCTTTATGAAACACTAAATAAAATCTTTAAAAGAAACACAATGCAGCATATGCTGTGTATTAGCTAAACTAGATGCTCTTACTACACCAGATTTACATTTCCCCTGATATAAATAAGCACAATCAGTCTGGATTTAAGCAAATTCTGTTTTTTCTAATTGTAGATTCTACAAAGTTAAAAACATAAACCATTACTTAAACTAATAAATTTAATTCCTCAATCCCACTCTGTCTTTTAAAGTGGGTGTCAATGAAGAGGTTATTTTTAAAATTTCCGCCATATACTGGAAGGTTTGCCTATATTTTCCGAGGTTTGTTCTCAAGATTCTGCTCAAGAGGGTGTACTGTACATGATTAACTTTATGGAAGTAAATCTGACCCTTCGGTTTCAATAAACTTAAGAGGGGTTGAGCAATCCAAAAGTTTGCTTAATCAAGAATTAGGTGCACAGATTCTACAGTTCACTTATGTTCCGAACAACATTTGTTTTAGCTGGTTTTAAGATCTTTTTTGATAGAATAGTTTACCTCTGCCCTGAGTTTAGTTCTTCCAAATGTTTGGCATGTGCTGTTTCTCAGATAAATACTTTTTTGTGTGTTTGAAAGTATTTCTGAGAAAAAAAAATACACTGTTCAGCCTTTTCCACTTGCAAATGTCTAACGACAGGCCTTTCAAGTGAAGTCACTGATACCTGTTACGCACTATATTGGCAGTTGTACATGTCTGCTGGTGAACTTCCACGTTATCCTCCTGCAGAACTTAAACATGAAGATAATGATTTACAAGAGTGGGGTTTCGTTGCTGTCCCGATATTCCTGTGCTGGAAGTACTAACTTTTATTTTATTTTATTACTTCATGTCCCGGTTTGGGCTAGACTTCCTTGTTTTGAGTTCTGGTCCAATATAATTATTCCCTGCATGTACTTTAACCCCACATTTAATTGGTTAAAAGAGGGTCAGATGCCCTGTTACGTGTCAAGGCTATAAAGCAGCACGCAGGGAGCACCTCCCTCTCTCTCGGACCTCCGCACTCGGACCAGAGAGCACCTCCTCCCACGGACCTGCTCTGCCGAAGCCAGGCCTGCTAGGCCCGAGCAGGCCGCGTCCAGACTGCCGGCTACCGAGTTGAGCCGAGAGCCCGAAAGTCCGCCTGCATCCCCCGGATCGCTCGTCGAGGTCCCGGGAAGCAACACACAGGGAGCTGAATCCTCCCACCAACCGACCTGCCGATCGGCCAGCCCGAGACAAGCCGAGGCCCACACCTGCATCCTCCGGATCGCCCGAGGAGACACAGACTGTAAGCTGTGCCTGTTGTAAGTTTTCGTCTAACCAACCTACTTTCCCGGTTTTTTTTGAGCCAAGAACTGAGCTCTCCTGCGGGATAAGCCGTGGGGGGGCCTGTGAGCAGCTGCCCAGAGGGTGCCCGTGCCCGTGGCCCCCCCAGCGCGAGAGGAATCTAATTCTACCACAGCGAACCAAAGTTTTGTTTCACAGTTATCTCGTTGCTTGGCCGCCTGCCCAGAAAGCCAGCCAGAGCTTCGACCTTGAGAAAATACAGATTGTTTGTAAACATTGGACATTCAGTACTTTGGGTTCTTCTTTTTCTTTTTTTTTTCCCTCTCCCTTTCTTTTTTCAATCCCCCTCCTTTCCCTTTTGGTTTGTAAGCATATACATATAGAATATAGTTGTGTGGCAATATATATCTATATTAAAGGTTTGTTTCAGTTCCCGAATTCAAACCGAGGTGTGAATTTCTTCCTTCCCCTTTTTAAAACCCTTCTGCCTCTGATAAGGCAGACGGAATCGTTACGGTGATTTGAGGAGTGGATACCTCGGACCCTCAACCCGTAACACTTCATTTTCAAAATGATTTCTTTTCATTACTCCTTTCCATAATATATAAGAGACTTAGGCCCCCCTTTTTTTTTCTTTAAAAAAAAATAAACAAACCTCTTCCTTGCAGTTTTATACTGCAGCCTGTAGCAGGTTTCTGTTCTCCTGTTCAGTTTGAATATCTATCATCCAATGTCCATCGCGCTTCTCTTCTAGCTTACACCCAGATTTTCCATGGGTGAAAAGCCAATCAAAACCAGGATATAGAGAAGAATTGGGCAGGATATTGTGTGCGAATGAGCCACATCCTGGGCATGTGGGCCAGTAAGTCCATCTGGAGGACCCACGCAGGTGCAAGCCTTGTCTTTGTTTTATACCGTAATTAGGTGAAGAGATCTTCCAGGAAGACTCCTGCTTCAATCTCTTTTCTAGTGCTTGTTAGTCATCAAGAGAGTACATCTTATAGATGCCTAAGAAGTGTGGTGAGGAATAGTCCTTATTTCTGGCTAAAGAAATGACCAAAGTAATAGATTCACTAACATTTTATTACTGATGGCTGGCACCGATGCAGATACCTTCTTGCTGCCATAATGTTTTCACCACAGTAGGAGCTGGAGTGTTGGGTTGAAGTTTGATTGTTTTGAAGCTTGGAGCTGTGTTATTAGTAACTCAGAAATACCATCAGATACAAAGTGCTTATGAAGATTTCCATGTATGCATGGATTTTATTGCAAACTTCTAAAATCTCAGACAAGAACTGGCTTATTCATCACATTCTTATTTAATAATGCTATTGTCATTTGTAGAACAAGGGACATACTGTGACTAGCAGGGGATAATCCATATCTTGATAATTATGCATGATAAGTATTCAGCAGCTTTTGTTACCAATCTGAAAGCAACTCAGATAAAATCAGTCCGTTCAATGAAAGCACGAAATCTATGGCAAATGTTAGTCTTAACAATAATCTACTAATAATAACATTTACAGGTCTTTGTGCATAATCAATAAACAAAGGTTAGAAGTAATTTTGTCTATAGTCCTCATCCATTCAAAGTTTTATTTGATATTCCTTTATGCCTTAAGGAGCAGGAATAAAAGACGTACCAGCATGATCAAAGTTGAAAATATGTTTATAATATTCTGTGTGAGCATGGCCCCAAACACTTCATTTGATTCTGCTAAGACTTTTTGTGTCAGCTTTCTTCAGAGAAAACAAAGCTGCCAGCTTCAAGGGTGAAACACGAGAGAGGGAGATAATTTTGTGAGCATCTTCCTGCAGACTACAGAATTCCCTTCTAAATGAATGACTACAAGTGCAGTCACAGATTTCATTGTTTCCAAAACAGAACACAAAGCTTAAGTCTTCAGTTTGATCTTCAGTTTAATATTACACTAAAAACAACTCCTGAAAGGAAAGAGCATGAAAACAAGTCCCTCCAGCTGTTCTGGAGAAAGAAGGGAGCGCTCCAAATCCTGGCTCTCTCTAGTATGGCAATGATTTTTAGTGTTCTTAGGTGCTACTTGTGTGGGTAATCCCAAACACCAATTCTCAAAATGCCTTTCAGCCGCTGTCTTATTCTGAAACCCACCCACTGCAGGGCCTTAATTTTGGACATTAAAGGGTATTAAAGGCTCTGAAGTTCCATTGCTTGCACACCTCAGCACCTCAGGATATTGTGCCTATCTGAAAATCACATATTGACTATAAACAAACATACGGGGTTTGGGGTGAAAGTTAAAACTCGTACTCCCTAGAGAGGAAAAATTCTCACAAATTAATTTTAGACTAAGCAAAATGATGAGCAGTCAAAACTTTCCCATAGGGCTCATACAATTGATATTTTGGGCCAGCAAGAGAACAAAATAGCTTGATCATGACTATCTAGTTCAAGCATTCCAGACAAGAGGAAGGGGGAGAGGGATAGTAAGGATTTGTGGATACCAGACTCTCCTGCCTGGATGTTTTTTACATTAATCACAGGAAGAACCACAGAACCTGCACTGAGGAGGAAGGGGACTATAAGGCCTGCTCTCGAAAGAGTTTCCTAGACATTCATGCTCCAGTTAATTATTTCTCTTATGCAAACTCAAACCACCTCAACAGGAGGACGAGAGAGTGCTTCCCTGCAGCAATTATAGCTGTCCTTGGAGGTGTGGGTTTGGGTTCTGCTATGGTGAAGAGAACTGGAATGCTGTAGCTAATGAATAAAACAAAAGTGGATGTAAGCATAGGAACAGGAAAAACACCACCGTAACTTTTTCTGGCTGTGATATTTTAAAGAAAACATCTCCTGGGTTTTTGAGCAGAAGACCACAGGCACTGAACTTCAGCAGATGCACCTACAATTTTACTTGATGTACGTATGAACACTTTTCCTTTGGTAGAGCCCAGCACAGAAAGCTTGAAGGGATGATTAGGGAAAAATCAGTTTTAGAGCAGTTACATTGATTAACCACTTTTTTTCCCCCTTAATTCTGCAAAATTATCAAGGTTAAAATGGAAACCAAGAAATACTGGAGAAAAAAATTAAAACAGTATAATCACTTAACACACCTCAGTGCAGGAGCAGTCACTTCTACCTTGGCAGGACTGCGGTAGAGCTGTCAAACACTGAATGGTGAGATGCAGGCTTCAACCTCAATCTCAGCAGTGACCAGAAGGGCTAAACTAATCACACTCTACATCTCCCTGCTCCATATGTCATATAGATAGCTGTCAAGGGTTAGGGCTGGGCTGGCCACTAGACGAATGGCAGATGCTCTCTATTAACCACTCTCCCTTCCTAAATGGGAAAGGAATAAGGGAGAGAAATATAGGGATTGGAAAAAACCCAACAAAACAGCTTTAATGAAAATAATAACAATTTTTAAAATACACAAATATACAAAACCAATATCAAACCCAACCTCTGGTGGCATTTACATCACTGATGCTGCAGGGCAGGCAATGAAGTCCCAGACTGGACTCAGTGGCAGATGGGAACCAGATTCAGGAGCTGGACTCAGGAACTGGGATTGAAGGCAGAACGGACAGAGTCCTCCTCGGATCCTGGCCATTGAAGAAGAGAGCTTGACCCTTGTGATCCCTAAGCTTTATACTGAATATGAATATGACACACATGGAATGGAACACCTTATTGGTCAGTTTAGGGTCACCTGACCTGTCCCCTCCTCCCCCAGGAGGTGTGACCTCTTACTGCACCCCCACCGTGACACACAGGGTTTAGCAGTGACCTTGGTCTGCACAGGAGCAAGGATAAGCCAGAGCCTTTCTGCAGACCAGCCCCTGGTAGTAAAGGTCAACATCCAGCTTTACCACTTCTCAAAGCAGACACTGTCTGCAGAAACACGCCGTTAGCTTCAGAAAGTGCAGTGACTTAGCAGAGACTGAGCTGGAAAGTGTGATGTGTGTCTGGGGAGGTGGTATGTCCTGCCCGCTGGCAGATGATCCGCCAGTGTCAGCAAGCAGAAACACAATTTGACCTTCGGTTCTGATACAACTGTCACATCAAAAGATTAACCAGAAATGGACTGACCATTCCAGGCAGGTTTCTGAATTACCCTCAAGTTTATCCCCTTTTTCTCCTTAACTGACACCTGCTTTAGAAGTCTTGTCTTTAATCTTTTGAGAATTCTGGCATTTAACAGACCTGGAAAATTTAAATG
The DNA here is from genome assembly GCF_000710305.1 of Buceros rhinoceros silvestris. NCBI lineage: Eukaryota > Metazoa > Chordata > Aves > Bucerotiformes > Bucerotidae > Buceros > Buceros rhinoceros. The sequence continues at coordinate 12,093 of NW_010411114.1, read as the reverse complement.
AATGGAGGATGTGAATAGCTCCTGTACCGGTTAAACCTCCGGGAGGTATTAGATCACAAAGCAGTAGAAGAAATTTTAAAAATCATTCTCTTGACTTTTATGATCTGTAAATGCCCAACAGTGACGGCTGTTGAAAATAAGAGGAAGACAAGACACGAGGAATGAAATGCTTGGAAAAAAAGTGTAGAGCTTTTTAATACAAAAAATGAGAAAGCCACACAAATAAGCCAATAATTAAAACTTAAAATTGGCTACAAGACTCTACCGCTCAAGTCACAACACTTTGTTGCTGCCAGTGGCACGCCTCAGGGATTTTTTTCCTCTCCACACCGTGCTAGTCACTAGGAAGAGTCACCCAGGCTGAACCAGTGGGATGCACAGAGAATCTACAGTAGGAATAATGTTCTTACACCATTTCTTTTTATGCCCCAGTTATGAAATTCCTCGCCTTAGTGCTACCTAACCACAGCATGTGTGAAATTATTGGCCCATCTTCTACTTCTCCTCGTAGAATACCTCTCATTGAGTTTATGCTACATATTTTGTTGTTTGCCGTATTTTCCACATAACAGGTATTGCTAAAAATACTGACGGTAATGTTGTGAGATTAAAAGGGTGAACACATCGCTGAGTCACGCAGGTGCTCATATCTCTGAAGTTCAAAACCCCTTGATAGTATTTAGAAAAATATGAAAGTCTATCAAGAATTCTTAGTGAATATATGACAAAAACACAGATTTAGGAAAGCCGCAGTCCTTAGATCCCTGGAGAAGGGGGATTGTATTTTAGGGGAGCATCATTCTAGTATTTGATAAGCATCTGCTACTGGCCACTGCCAGCGACAGGACCCTAAGTCAAATACGTACACATTCAGATCGAGCTTTGGGTAACTGCCATTTTTGATGATTTATTTACAGACAGCTATTAAGTATTTGTGGTGGAGGTTTGTTGTTGGTTGGGTTTTTGTGGGTTTTTTTTCCCCCTGAGACTTCAATAACTCATAATACTGCTGAATAACTACAGTGAGCTCTTACACCAGCACATTCAAAATCCTTCTACTGCTGAAAAATATACTGAAAGAGACAAATTCTTCGTGCGCAGCAAAGGGGTCATGTTTACTGTCAAAAGAGCCTTTTGATTTAGACCTCTGTTGGAAAAATAAAATACAGACAGCAAGACACAAGAAATGTCAAAAGTTGTCTTTCAGGAAGTTTCACAACATCGTTTCACAGGCCTTCACCAGCAGAAGGCGTCTGTATTTTCAAGGCAGGTATCATCGGGGGCAAATGCCATTGTCATTATTACATATACATAAGGATAATTTTTAAAAATTTAGGGTATTTTTTAAGGATAATAGAAATTTTAACTGCATCATCTAAACAAAAGACTGAATCAACTATTTACAGCCAGAGATTTCCCCAGACAACTAATGAAATGAAACATATTTCATGCATTTTAAGAAAAATAAACACCCTACTAAACTGAGTAAAAAATTGTCTTTTGCTTGCTTGCTTGCATGAATATCCTTCTCTTTTGAATGTAATTATTTCAAAACGTTTTGCCATTGAATTTAGCCACTGCATATAGTGTACTTGGTCTCAGGTCCCTTCCTTGTGCTGAAACAAAACCCCTCAGCTGTAGCTTTGAGCGTACATGTATATAGGATAAATACGCTTTTGTCTCGGAAAATGGGAGAGTCAATCATTATAAATTAATGATTTATACAGCCTAGAGAAAGAAAGCACTTGAAAGAGCAACACTTTGAGAGTTAACTCTGCTTTATGTACATACCAGTGGTGACATTATTGTGATCCTGCTGTAACGTCTTGTGAGAAATCATGTGGGATAATGCACGAACCATGAAATTGAAATGGACTATGTCTGTAGAGCAAACCATTATTACGTGGTGTCTTATTTCTCAGAGGGTCCATTATCTCTTTATCACCAGAAAAATCAGGCTCTGCAATGAAGTGCCAGAGAGGAGGCAGCACAGTAGAGGAAAGGCCATGGGAGGACAGAATGTACCCGCGTCACATCTCGCCAGACTTTGTTTAGTGATCAGAATTTTGGAATTCAGCAGTTTTAAAAAAAATGTTTCGTTTGTAAGTTCCAGCTGCTGAAGAAGATAAGGGAAGCAGGTAACCTGTTTAAAACTGGAAAAAAAAAATGAAAACCCAAACCTCTATAGCTGAAAGTACTTTAGTTTGTTTTCCAGCACAGCCTTTGAATTTTAATGAAACATTTGGGGAAACTTGTAACTGAAAATGGAAATTTGCTTTCTGAGAAGCTGTCCCAGCACCACCTATGAATTATTTAGAGACAACTTGCATTGTTTCTGCTTTTAAAGAGCAAAGAATTTTTTTTTTCTGGCTTAGTCTTAATTGTTTTTATTTCCTCATCGCTGATTTTAATTCCAAAATCTCTTCAAAACACAGTATCTATGCCTTAAAGTAATTAAAGTGCCAAACATAATAGTAGTAATAAATTTTTAGCTGCTCATCTGCAACTAAAGAGGAAAAAGAAACTTCTTGATAACCCTGACTGATTTCGTTACAGAGGTCTGAACGGGTCCTACTTATAGTGAAGTGTCGGTTCTAAAATCTTGCCTCAGAAACAACCTCAAATACCCTCTAAGTGCCCTCTAAAGTAAACGACATCCAATATGGAAAACTAAAGGACTGTTAGTTCAAAAAGTCTACGACTGCACCAGTGAATATTCACCTAATTTGTGGTTTCCTTTCCCTCTATCCCTCTTTTTTTCATATTTTTTAATTCCCGTCTTTCGAACTTTTTTGTCTCTCAGTCGTCTTCCTTGGCTGCGCTGTACAGGCATTCCCACACAGCTTCGCTGTTTGCCCGAGCTTCAGCCATCTCTTCCATGTTTGTATCAAAGGAGGTGAAGATTCATCCTAACTCTATTTCTTCTCCTGCCAGCAGAGATGCAGCAGAGGCCTAGTTCTACTCACCAACCTCATAAATCATGTTTTAAAACTTAAGTAGAAAAAAGATGTAAAATTGCCCATTTAAAAAAAAATTCCGCTGGATTGAAATCTGTTTTTATCTCTTGTTATTGCTTTTCAGACACTTAAAATAAATCTAATCCTATACCAAGCAGGATTTCTTTTTTTTTTTTTTTTTTAAAAATTACATTAGTATTAATATCTGGATGAACCAGAAGCTGAGTTTGTGTCCCAGTTTGCCTGAGTGTTTTTGGAGGTACTTGTACATAAAAACACAAGGCTGTGAAAATCAATGTCAAGAAAAATAAAAATCAAAGTCATTCTTACTCCAAGAATGATTTTGCTGTGACCAAGTTCAGGAGTGAATCATTGTCCTGGAACTGGGATACTAAAATTCACTCTCACATGCTCACTTTTAAAGCTACTTTTTTTTCTATAAAATTAATGCGATCATTTCTGCTTGCATATATAGTTGTATCGTGTGTCAGAGACGAAATTTCAGAATTATGTGATTGTGGGCCATTGATCGGGGGGTGGAGATTCTTTTATTTCTCTGAAAGACTTTGTCAATTAATTCTACATCTGTCTGATTACAAATCTGTTTGTCGTTACTTCATCTGGCATTCCT
>NW_010411114.1:0-8356 GCF_000710305.1 Buceros rhinoceros silvestris | reverse complement strand
GCAGCTCAGGAGTCGTGATTTGAAGATGAGACACTTTTAATATATTATTCCCGAGGTATAAAATCTGGTGTATAATTTCTTGGTCAATAAATCAACCATCAAGAAATCAGCCTGTGAGGAGGGAGAAAGCGCAATGACAGCAGAATGTATAACTTACCCACAGGAATGATGAATGATCGGAACGGGCAGTATGAAAAGGAATATTATTACAATTCCTTATAATTTCTATTGCACATTTTTCTACCTGCTTTGTTTTCTTAGGTAGGAGTTGGGAAGGAAAAAAAAAAATAGCTCTAGGAAAGCCCTAACTGCTAATTCTGTTCATCAGCTGCCAGTGAGATCCCATCAGAGTCTAACACGTTGGTGTAGTTTCATGTGTGTATCTGTAGACATATATACATACACGTACGCATCACAAACGGATGGAGTTTCTTCAAAAGGAGGAAGTAGCTAAGCATGTTGCCACCAAAGAATACTTAGAATTTGAAGAATTTTGAAAAAAAAAAAAGCTTTATCAGTAAAATCAAAGAAATCACAGACTTAAACGTACCTTATGCTTGCTCCATTGGTGGAAAATGTCTGGAGTAAAGGTTTCTGATCTGTATATTTAAATTCCATATACAAAGCCCATGAGGAACTACTGACGGCACAAAGTCATCATTCGCTTTATGTAAAGAAATACTACAGTCACATTTTCTCCTCATGAAGTGCTTCCATTAGGATATACATTGAAGTCCAGAACACACGTTTGGCTAGCGGCTGAATGCTGTGCATCTCTGAGCCTTAAAATCCGCCTGTCTGTTACTACAACACAGTTTTGTTTGGTGACATATAGAAGATATTTTCAATAATTCAATGTTTTATATTCACGTATTTTTACTCTGACAGTGAAAGTGTGAGAGATTTTTTTTTTTTTAGATGTTGGATGTTTATTCCCTTGCAGAACTTCCAGGGCCGTGTCTGTTTGAGTCGTGCTCAAAGGAAGACAGGGGAGACTTGAGCAGAGGTAGACTTCTCTGGGTGCTGTTCATGGCTTCATTTAGTTGCCCTCACATTGGGATCTAGTGAAATCTGAGAGCACAAGGACACCAATATACCCTGGATCTTCTCTGCCAGTTTCAAGCACAAGTCTTAGGTACCCTGAAATACCTCAGATGGTGCTAGGTTCCAACGTTTAGGCAAATGAACCGAGTTCTCAGTGTAAATCAGAAAGTGTTTTTCACTGATGTAACTTCTCCCCCTATCAAGCAAGGACTGTGAAGGGTAGCTTTTAATGCAATCGCGCTTGAAGAATCTCTAAGTGGCCTGGTAAGCAGGACTCCAGGATGTTCTGCAGTGACAGATGGAGCTGGAGAAATGCCCTATATAACCCCAAGTTTATAGATTCTGCTAGATTCCTATAAACACTGGGTGATATCCTGTCATTTTTGTAGCTATAAAACTATAGAGAGAGTATCAGCTCATAATTTTTATCAGTAATTTAGCATAGAACTGTTGGTTTTAAGTTTCTTTTGCTTTACTGCTTATAGATCAATCGTATCAAGACAAGCCAGAGACATAAATGTCAATTCTTTATAGTATATAAAATAAGAAACAATAAAAGTCCACTCATACGGGATTTTAGTAAATACAGTTTTCTGACAGAATACAATCGCCATAATATTCTCATCTGCAGATCAAAAGTTTGATGCTTATGCTTGACTAAAAGTATGTCCTGATAGATTATTTTTTGCACATGTGGAAAGATCAGTGTTTCTCATTTTACTGAGCAAAGTGCCTGGTATCACCTGCATGTCCCACAGCTTTCTGCTTCACGTTTCCTTTCTATTTTCATATCTCTGGGAATGGAATCTGCTCTTCAGTATTCAGCAAATATGCCTCCTGCTGCTGCTGCCTTTGACTTGGGCCTGAGTTACCATGTCTTCTTCAGTGATGCTGAACCACTGGGATCCTGAAGATTCCAGCACAGTTCTCCCTAAAACGGGTCATCTCACTGTTTTCTTTCCAACTTATTCCTCACTGTTATTTCAGGTTCACATAGGACCGTTCAAATATATTTATGGTAGAATACACCAGCACAACTCTGCTCAACTCAGTGCAGTTTGTGTTCATGCAAAGGTGATCACAGTAAGGCTCAGTAAGTTTTTCTGAGGAAAACACAAGCCAAAGTCCAGTTGGGAGGATTTTTTTTTCCTATGTCAGACAGGGATGCTCTACTTCTATGATGTCTCCTATTTAATTATTCCTGTTATAATGCAAATAACATTCCTCCTTTGTTTCACTTTTTATAGGTCAGAGATACTTTTGTTTACCCTCAGATAATGTGTGCAGAATAACTGTCTATTTGATTCTTAATGCACTCGGTAGTTACAGTGTCACTAAGGACTAAATCGTGCATACGAAGATCAGAACAAAGTCTGAATTTTCAGTGAATCAGAATTATGCTTTGCTAATGTCAAGGAAGAGAAATGATTGCTCTGTTTTAGACACACTCAAGGAAGATTATATTTTCAGAATTGCTGTCTCCAGCTGTCTCCTGTTCATAGTCTGTTTTGTTCTTTGTTATCTGTATGTTCTGAATGTTTTGCTCCTTTGCTTTCAATTTTAAACATGGTGCAGACAGCTTACAGCACATTGTTGGATGTGGGGCTTTAAACTGACAAATGTATTCTTTTTATATCCTCTCCAGCCCGTTCACTGAATTTCATGCTTTACCTTTGCAAATACTTGTGAAGATCATAAAGAGATCAGGGAGAGAAGTGTTCCAGACAAATTAGACCAGTATTTTTTTTTTTCAGTGTATGATTTGGTGTAGTCACCATGTATTTCACAAAAAGCCAGGAAGCCTGCACGTAATGGAGCTTACACAGAAACCATGATATATAATATTGGGAATCTTGGTACTGACTGAACTTACCAAACAATGAACCCAATGAAAAGCAACCACCAAGGAAAGGATCAGTGCGTGACAGAGGGCAGGAAATTAAAACCACTGGCACACTAACTGGAAGCTGTTAGTGCTAAACAACAAGAACAGCTCAGTGTGACACTGTAAATAGGTCTGGTATGATAACACAGGAAAATCTGCATGATCATTAGGTTGGAATCCAAACCTCTCTCTGCATCTTGGACCAGTTTTTGCTAAACTTTTCCTTTGTGGAATATATTGATGAAATATGATGCTTAATGCAGTAGACCTCTGTTCCTCATAAAGGTTACAAACACAGAGATAATGAAATGAAGGCATATTGTATCAGAAAATGGAGTTTTGTGGGAACTTTTGAAAATAAGACATATAGGCTGGATTCTTCAGCTTAACAAATTCATTTAGCACATGATTTTTTACAACGTGGAACGAAAGCAGTCGGGGAGCAGTACTGCAAAATTGCCAGTGGGTACAGGAATGATTACAAAGCTGGTGAAGGTAACTACGTCTGAAGTGTTTGTATGGTATGAAAAGAGTTCACAAACAGAAAAAAACATTGAGAAGCATGGTTCTGCGTGGAAGATCCAGGGCCGTATGGCAAGAGATGGCCTCGGACCACTAGCAATATAAGAGTTATAAATTCAAATTCATACTCCTTCCTTGCTTTTCCTTATTCTCATCTTAAGGAAGACAAAATGATGTCTAGAAAAAGAACGATATTGCCTGTTTCAGGGATTTCTTTTAAGCTGAAACTTTTTTCAATTCCAAAAGCATTAAAAAATATATTATTCATTAAAATCAATGTATGTCTTAAAAAGAATCATGTTCATTCCAACTCCAAAACATGAATATAACATCATGAGAATTAAAAAGGCCACCAAGAGAGGTTAGTCAGAATGGGGATTTAGGTAAAAGTTTCTGAATTCTACAGCATATGAGAAAGTGCAGAGACAGATAAGCTGCTAGACAGGGAAACACAAATGAACCTAGGTTTGAAAACTCTAGGCATTAAAAAGTATTCTTGAAGCACCTCTTTGCTCTAAGAATGAGAAATGCTTGGAGAAAGTAAAAAAACCTACCCTTATACCTGCAGTGAAGCAGACACACGACACTTATCACAGAATTTCAGAAATACACATCATTTTTGCAGTTTAAAGAAAGAGATAATTCACTTTAACCAAAGAGAAAGGGGAAGAGAAGTAGTTCAGCTGCTGCCTCAATAACTGTAAGAAACTGGCAGCTGAAAAGAGAGGATCTATTTAACAGTTACACCATTGAACAGTAAATTAACCAATCATGGTTAGTCACCTTGCAGCAGTCTGCAAAATGCCTTTGGCCCATCACTTACGTAGCCACATCAAGTCAGGTATTGTACTGTATTAGCCAGCAGTAGGCTTACACGAAATTGTGTTATACTGGGAAATCAAAAAACAGAACCTGCACGCAACAACTCAGATCACTACCTCTTAATATCCATGAAAAAACTAAGAGGCTGTGAGACTTGGTTTAGAGACCTATTGAATTTAAAACAAAAAAACAAACAAAAAAATTCAGAAAGCAGAGAAATTTAAATAAGCAAAACAAAAAAGGAGGATGGATTGAACTTATGTTTTTTATATTCCTTTGTGCTTCATGCACAAATTTCATGGGACTGCTACTCTTGTGATTCTGTACTGTAAAACAAATGTCCATAACTATTAAGAACACCTGTGGTGTTCAAAAATACTAATAACAACGGTATTTCTAAATTTAAACTTCTTTTAGTCACAAACAGGTAGCAGATTATTCCGGTCAGGAACACACACTTATGTGGAAAAGCTACCGAAGTGATGCTGCCACATGCTTACACTGTGTTTGTACACATACACATTCGTGTTCTGAAGAAGGTGACCTTTTATTATTTGAAGAAGGACTATCTTTGGAACAAGAACTGCACGAGTCTGTTTTCTAAACTGTTTATGTGACAAAAATGTGCATCACTTTCTTTTTTCTTCTCCCGTGTAAATGTGGCTTTTAGGGGACCATGACTCCAAGCAGAGCCCATGAATATCTGTGGATAGAAAATAGGACCAGCTGGTGCCATTGCCTGGTACTTTTACATTTTCTTTAGGGTGCTGGTTGAGAGGGGGGTTGGCGGAGAGCTACGCATAGAAGACAAGAAACAGAAGTTGTGAGTGGAAAAAGACTCAGAATTGGCTGCAGCGGCACTCCACCAGCTGCCATTACAATGTGCATTGTGTACATTTGCACGGTGTAGAATCTAATTCAGTTTTACAGTTGGAAAAGAATAGGAGACAATCGCCAAGCATCCATCACCAAACAGCATGATAAATAAGCTGTTATTTGGATCATGTATTTAACCCAGTCAAGAGATCTGGGCTGGAAGAAAAGCGGACAGAAAAGACAGGATCAAAAAACCAAAAAAACCTCCTGTGAAAGAAAACAGGCAAAGAAGTATCTTCCCTGCTTCTTTGGGCCACAAACACTGACAACTGCATAGCAGCGTGAAGAAGTGTATTGCAGTAGTACACGCAGTAGTACGAAGTAAAAGAAAAAATCCCCATCGGTTTTGTGCGGGTTCTTTGACAAGTTGCCAAGAAGGTTCTTAGTGTTTGGCGTAGTGAAATATTTGCTTATTGGAAACACCTTGAAAATCATCCTGCATTTAAGCAAAGATACAGAGGGACATAAATACCCAAAGAAAATTGTTGCATTTTTCAAAAGTAACTTCCATGCTTATGGACAATTTTTAGTGGTATTTAGCGCTTGACAGATTCAGAGAGGTTGCTGGGTAAATCTATCAAGCTATCTCCCAGAGGATATAAAGTTCTTAGGCATTTTATCTTTTGTTTTGTGGTGTACCTTCATTTGCAGGCATTTAAACAAAGATTTGCTAATCCAGTCTATGTGTGCATATAGCAGCTAAGCTAGCTTTAAAATGACTAAACATTGTGCTCCCTGTGGAATTTTCAAATAATCCATTTGCTCTTAGGGCACTCCAATGCCTTCTAATATCTGGCACTTGATAGCCTACCTGAGGGGTTCACTCCCAAGACCAATTAAATAAAAAAATCACTGAAGGTGATTTTAGACACGACTTTTGCTCACTTTTAGCACGTCACAAATTTAAAGTGAGAAACATTAGCCTCTTTTACTGTTATTTAAGTTAAGCCACATTATTTCACCTATGCCGTGAGCTAGAAAAAAGAGCATACGATTAATCACAACTCATCTGTGGCATCATAAGGTCAAGCCCTGAGGATGCTGATGATAGAATTTACCAGCCCTGACCAGCCTCACCTGGGCTACCTACACACACCTCCCCTGCCCATGGTCCCAGGAGCCCATTTAAGCTCAGCCTATGATGTAGAAGTGTTGGTTTCTAGCCCTGCCTCTTGGATAGTTCTCAGAGCTGTAATGCAGGTAGCATCTCTCTTGTATATATTATATGTATATATTGGCTGCTCTTAGGCAGCCAATGTAGTCTGGTTCTGGCTCCAACTCCTTTCCTTCCTGCCTGGACCCTGTGGAAGGACTTTTTTCTACACCTTGTTGTGTCAGGGGCTGCTGGTGGATGCTGCTGGGCCCCAACAGGTAACTTATCAGAGCTAGTAATCTCTGCAGCCAAGTGTTTAAGGAATTTTTGGAGCAGGCATGAGGATCCTAAATTGCTTCAGAACTTGTAAAAGGGGGTTTTTTTGTATGGGTCTAAGGACTGAGAAGGCTGAAGGATGGGCATGGTAGAGGGAGACGTGTGTTCCATTTATACATTTGCAAATCCAGCCATTTTAGTTCTGTAGCCAGAACAAAAGAAAGGATCACAGAAAGAAAAAACTTGTTTCTATTGTCAAGACATAAATGTTCTTGGGTTTGCATGTGTGTATTTTTGGACTGAAGTAGTTCTCCAAATCTGAATTTAACAGTGATTTTTCTTCTCCTGAAGCTGTGCTTTTCATCAAGCTTGCAATGTTTATTGTCACTCTTAGCTGTCTTCCTGACAGCTTGTTGTCTTGCATATAGCTAGAATGTGTTCTTTCCACTTTTAAAAGAAACTAGAAAATACTGAGAGAGAATTCTCTGTTATAATCAATCTGAAACAAAGTAAATAAGTAAAAAATAAGAGGCTTTCAGCCTTGTGTTTTTTATAAGCCATTATAGCAAGATCATGCTGATGGTGAATGTGGCTCCGAGGTTTACAAAGAAGGATGTGTATCACAATCCATATTTCAAGTAAAATTCTTCAGGTTCAGCATCTCAGGGATTTGATTTGAGGAATGTATCTCCAGCTAGCTCATTGCAGACTCTGAACCACTTTATATAAAGGCTCTGTATAAGGCCAAAATTATTAAATTATTTTTTTTAAAAAAAAAAAGAGGAATTGAGGTAGTGAAGCTGCAAATCATCTCCTACCTCATACAATTTGTGCCCCGAATCCCAATCCCTTAGCTTTACCTCAGGGCTTAAAAACCCCAGCATTTCCACGCCTACCTGTCCCCTGTTACAACCTTCTTTCACACCCTCATGCCAGAACCTTCCCACACAGATTTTCCCATCTCAGACTTCCTTCCCACCAGCCCACTTGTGAGCTCCCCTCACTCTCCAGCACTTCCTTCCCCCATTTTTGTCCTGTATTTCCTCCCACTCTAATCACATCCTTTCTCAGTTTACAGTTTCCCCAGCTGCCACAGTTATTTGCTTCCTCCCGTTCTTGCTGCCCATGGGGAGCTGTTATTCCTTCAGCCTTTTGCTAGCAATGCCTCTGCATGGGCACTTCTTCCCAGGGCCTTTGCAATGGGAAATTCTCCTCTCCTGCTTGGTTTTCAGAAAGCGTGCACATCTTCTGCTTTCCTGGGGTTTCACAAATCCAGGCGTGATTGATACTTAGGCAAAACTCAAGATGGGACCCTGAGGGCAGAACAGGGAAAAGGTCAATCAGAAGTGGATTTATGAAGGCTTTAAAGTAGTGAAACTCCAAATGCTTTATTGTATAATATTGGTGAATGAGTTGATTTTATGTTTTAATAATTTAGAAACAAGATCAAATTTCAGGTTGTTAATGATCTATTGCTTTAAACTAAAAGCATGCTTTTTTTTAAACAAGTTTGCCATTCTAATGAATATTGTTGCTGTCAAGTATGTTCTATAGAGTTGATTGATTAAATAAAAAATTAAGAGTCACGGGAATCTGAAAACTTTTAATAGAAAATCTTCTGAAGTATTTCTCTATCTATCTATTGGTTATTAGTGATGTGGCAGCATGGGGCTCTGTCAGCCTTGCTACGTGCTATTCGTTCTAGAGACTAACTATTGCTGTACACACCCTGCAAAAATTGAGGAATACTCTCTACGGAGGGTAAGAATAATGCTGGAAAAACACCTTCCTTCCCTAAACTTTCTGCTACAGCACAGACCATTTTGAAATGGCTGGGG